>NC_049990.1:11856551-11878560 GCF_000003815.2 Branchiostoma floridae | reverse complement strand
AGCTTTATGTTACTGTTTTATGCCAACGGAGGAATCTGCTTGGAGATTAACATTAACCCACAGCAAAAAAACGCTATGGAACTGATCACAAAAAAAAATCATTAATAGTCCTTAATGATTGCTGAAACAGGAAACTCTACCTGTGACTTTAATGTGAATCTGTCTCTAAATGTGACACTATGTTTACCTGGACAAAAGAGACATCCCTGGGTAGTTTAGCGGTCACGTCGCGAACCCATTTCAGGGGTGTCCTGAGAGGTGAGAAGTCTGTTACCACCCCTCCGATGTTCATCTCTGTAACAAACTGAGGAAGGACGTCCACAGCATAGCCAGTCAGGAGATGGAAACTGATGTCCAAACTTGTCAGCTCCTGATTCAGAACACACAAGAGTTGTTGTTGTTAACTTATCAATTGACTTATTAATCAACAGCAACTAACCAAGGTTTGGTCACAGAAAGTCTCCAATTTAAAGCTACTACACAAACAGCATCTTTAAGATAAGTCAGCAAGTAGAAACTGATGTCCAAACTTGTCAGCTCCTGATAGAGAACACAAGAAAGTTGTTGCTGTTGTTAACTTATCAATTGACTTATTAATTAACAGAAACCAAGACTTTAAGCCACAGGAAGTCTCTTATTCAAAGTTACTACTCAAACAGAATCTTTGCAATGGTGTATATTAGTGTTTAGGACTATGTATGGTGACAATACCTCTTGCAAGGATCCTATAAGAACAGCCATTTGATACTTTGTTCTTTCCTTCATAAGAAAAATCATCATACTAATGATATTCATAACAAAGAAAGTGCAAAGGATGCCTTAACTGTAAGCATTTGAAAAACTATTAACTACATTTTAACCAATTGACAATTTAACAAAATGAATGTATTATGTCTTATAGTTATATGAAGATCTCTTCCACTCGAGGCATATTACACATTCAAGCAGTTACACAACAATTACTATGATAAGACAAACAAGAAATCAGTACATTGATTTTGATGCAAAAAAATCTTTTTTTTTACCCTTTCCACCTCCTCCAGCCCCTTGAGCATGAACCCGTAATGTCGGATGTTTGCATCCAGGAACTTTGGCACCAGACAGAAGCACACGTACAGGGGGACCTTGTGTTTCATGGCCAACTGTTGGGCATACAGCATGGCCCAGTTATCTGTAAATAAAAACAACAACAACAATGCATGAGCTTTTGATACCAACAGATGAAATGTAAAATACATTAAAGTTTGATCATTACTACTGCTGGTTTTGAGTATTCTTGTGTTTTAGTGTTCTTGTAATACTTGCAACTACAAAAGTCAGCGCTGAAAATAAATAGTAAAGGACTAAAGGTGTTTCTTAATCTATTGTTTCCATATTCATTTTGAGTTAAAACAAAAAGTTTATTTACCGGTATTCATTCATTCATTTATATCAGAACTGAACTTTTTGTTGTGCTGTAAATTCCTTTACTTTTGCACGCCTATTTTTGTAATTGAAGGGGAAAGGAGGTTTCCATTGCATTTTAAGTTCCCAGTTTTAACAATTCTATCATAGTACAAAAGCAATACATTTGAAATGCATATTCCCATTGTCAATGCATTTGTGGTGGAAAGTTCACCTTGAAATAAAACCATCATGAACATTCTCAAGATTTTCAAGACACTAGGTCACCTTTTCCGTGGGGTAACCGTTATCCGTTGTTCTAAAAACAGGGTATTTGGGGATATCAAGTCAATGGATGATGGTTTCAAACTGAAATGTTTCCAACATACTGCTTCTATTTTGAAAATATTACAATTTGAAACCACCGTCTGTCAACAGGAATTATCCCATATAAATACCCTGTCAAGCAACGTATATAGTACCCTGCAGATATAAGTGAACCAGCATTACAGACCTTGTACTCTCTGGTCCCGGGACATCCAGTATACAACTCCACCACAGTCAGGTTTAAACTCCCGGTTCACGGACAGCTTCCTGCATCTTCTCTCATTGAAGTTGAATTCCATAACCGAGGAACAAACGCTCCTCCTCTGGTCTGCTAACTGTTCCAAGAAATCTTTACTCCCTGCTCCGAAACTCAGAATTTTACTGCCTGATTCTATTTTCGTCATCTTGGGAGGTCCGCCCGTGGGTTGGTGGGTGCGCTGGTTTGGTTTGCGCCCACCTCGTTGGTTACGTCCTCCGCCTCTGCTGTGGGAACCTCGCTGATTGTGCCCACCACCTCGATTACCTCCCCAACTGTCCTTGTACCTTGGAGTAAATGATACCAACGACACATCATTTGAATGAAAGTTCATCTGTGACAGTAATTGCACAAATATTATATATATTTATATGCTATTTCTGTACCCCAAAAAATTACTATTCCACAAGTTTTTGATTAGTCATCTGATCCTCAAGTGAAAATCACCAATCACAATTTTTTTTTTATTCAATCGTAGTCTCTATGGTGTTATATCACTTTATTTCAAGAGCGAGGCTATTGACACACCCAGTGTGTCGAAACCACTAAAATGAGGAAATCTTACGATTATATTTGACAATCAACACTCTGAAAATACAAATGGCATCCTGTGTCCATTATCAACCCAAAATACGATCTTTTTCACGTGTTTACGGCACAATTTTAAACATCGGAATCTGGTATCATATAGGGTGCTAGTTTTACTGTCACCGCATGTGATCATGGCAGCCATGTTGGATCGGTTAGGAACACGTTTTCAGATGTGTTTACCGACGAATTCCTGCCGTATTGGAGAATTTTCGGCCTCAAAACTTATATCACTAAGGAAGCAAAGTTATTTAGTTGTTGTTTTACCTCCATTAGTTTTAATGTGAAAGAAATATTCTTCCGAGTCGCCCCCGATAGCGCCGGAACCACACGGCCGAAAATTATGACATGTTTTGTGGTCTGAGTTATTTTTGGTTTATATTGTTAACAGAAACTTTAAAAGTTGTTTATATATAAAATATTCTTATATCAAATGGATGTTTAAAAAGGGACAAGAAAAATTGAAAAAAAAAATTGAAAAAAACTCCGGCGCGGACTCGAACCGGGTCGGAGCTGTAATCACCAATCCCCGGGTCATCGTTTTAACCACTACGCTACGCCAAACATACACGATGAAGGCTGTATTAACAGGTATCCAAATCTAGGGCATAACTTGAATTCGTTCATTCATTCCAAGATTCAAAGATTCCAATGTCTAATCTTCCAAACAATGTCTAATCAACTATTGCTTGTGTAAAATAATGCCGGAAAGGCATGTTACAAGCTCTGATTGGCTGACTGGCATCTCGGTGTGTCAATAGCCTGTTTGGCTATTGGCACACTGAGTGTGTCAATAGCCACAGCGTTATTTCAAAGTTGCAAGTATACCAACTTCTTTGCTAAAAAGTAAAAGCATGATGGAATGAATAGTAACAAAACCTTAACTTATGAAGTCATATTGTAGTTAATATACAATGAATATATAATATATCAACAAATGAATGTAATAAAAAGACTAACCAGGATGGCGTCCAGGCTCCGCCTTCTGACATGTTTCTTGAAGACCCAGTGATGGACGTCTTGGGGTGAACAAAATTGTTTTTCCTGGAGAAAATGAAACTCGACGAAGCAGCTCTGTATAGGAAGTTGCTGGGCTGCAAGATCGACTTCGTTGACAAACCAAAGATGAGGAGTTCTACTCGCATTGATGTCTCGAAGTGTCTTCAATATATTTCAGTTGTTACTTGACTGAGGTAGGTGAACTTTGAAGGTTCTGAAAAAGAAACACTTAGATTTAGTAAGCAGAATTTGAGTTACATAAACGAACTTCTCAACTTATTACATAACGGGTAATATTCATACCTCGGTTAAACGCTGTATGGCAATTTATCTTAACTTAAGAGTAGAGTAGAGTAGAGTTTCTTCGGCCAGGTAGGAAACGGCTGGTTCCATTTTAGGCCGCTCTTCACTTTTTATGTCACAGTCATCACAATCTTAAGCCAGAATATTACGTAAGATACCAATAGTACAGTATATTTTTTTTAATTTATGCAACTGACAACAAATGTCTCGAAGTTTAGAAACGACGAACATTAATTGCATTCAATCCCATACAGTGTTGAGTTTCAAAGATGATAAAACAACAATATAAGAATGGAATAGTATAGTTTTTTCAAAGATTTTAAGACAGAAACACATACCTTTTACTGTTATCCAACACCCGTTATACAACAAGCTCGTGTTATGCAATTGAAAGCGACGCCCCCCTCCCCATTCAACATAAATACGCCAATCGCTCTTTCTACCGTGCAAAATAAACGGTTTTCTAATTTCATCATGTTTCTAGATTAGTTGGGGAACTCGAAGTCTCATTTGATGAGCTCAAGAAGGTTTCAACTGATTGCAAATCCATGAAGGACCGGTACTTACGGAGGCCTCTGGTCGACACGTCCGGGACCCGCCAAACAGCTGTTCCTGTATGCTAATCAGTTTCAATCCTCCCGCCTTATATCTCCTTATAAGGGGGTTGTCAATTTGGACTAGTCCACCGCATATGGGAGGGACAGGTCCTGTGCAAGATTTTAAAACATTAATGTATGCTTGTGTGGCTTTACCTACAGCTGTGGGCTTTACGACTTTACCTTCTTCACTTTACGTAGATTTATTTTATTTTTTCAAAGGTGACTATGGAAGCTCTTTAAATTGATTGTAATAGAAGATAAATCTTGAGCAGTAAAATTAGAATTAAGGGTGTGCTTAGACCACTTGAAAATAGTATGCATGTACAGGCCAGAGCTCAAAATTTGAATTTGGGGACAAGGTGCACAGAAAATTTGAGTGCATAGAGTCAATTTAGAGTCACCGAGAGGGTACCCTGGATATCAGAGTACAACTTAGCCGGCTAAGGGAATTACGCCTTCACAACTTAGCGGGCTAAGGGAATTACGCCTTCACAACTTAGCCGGCTAAGGAAATTACGCCTTCACAACTTAGCCGGCTAAGGGAATTACGCCTTCACAACTTAGCCGGCTAAGGGAATTACGCCTTCACAACTTAGCCGGCTAAGGGAATTACGCCTTCACAACTTAGCCGGCTAAGGGAATTACGCCTTCACGTAGCGGCGGCGTTTTTCCCCGGGCCGCTAATTCGATTTACGGAGCTATGTTGCTAGGGGCCCGGGAAAGAACCTTAGCCGCGAGCGCTGTTCTCTGGAGAACAGGATACCGAGAGGGTTTTGAAATAATATTTGTAGTAAGTTTGAACTATTCTAAGTAAAAGAATACTTTAGTCACTAAAGTTCTAAATTGTTCAAACAATTGAAACTAAAAGTTTGGACATGCTTGAACCTATCTAGATATGTTGGAAACATTGGGAACCTAATGGTACAAATATGACAAATATTTCTTAACAATTTAGAAACGTCTATGTGCTTTTGCGATTGTAGGAACATGTTCTCACATGTTTCAAAAATTTGTGTCATTTTTTCCTTCCATAAAAGACTTTTATTACCCCCATAAACCAAGCTGCTAAGTTGGGTCTTTTGTTTGGGTCTTGTATTTTTAGATTTTCTTTAGTGGACACTGGTGATTCTTTTGTGAGAGGCTGTCAGACAGACACAATTTCCTGTACTTGGCAGGGATGTGTGAATTGCCCTCCTCCCAGCCCAATGACCCAGTTTCATCATATTGTTTCAATGTTCGAACTTCAACATGGGATCACATGTGATCACAAATGATGAATCTATGTTGGAACAGTTTAGAAACTATCAGAAATAATGAATTTGATGTTAGAAATGTTTCTAACATGTTTGAATACTATAGAAAATATTTAGAACATCACAATGATGTTATAACCAGTTCTAAACAATTACTTATCACAATTAGAATGTAATAAAGATTTCCTAAATGTTGGAACAAAAGGCAAGAAACACCCTCTTGGAAATGTGGAATGGACTCTAACATAATATAAAGCAAACATGTCAGCAAAACGTACAAATTGAAGATCTTACTTCAATCTTTAAATCATAAATTCTGTAGCATCTAAATCTAAGATTCTAAATCATAAATTCTCTACATGTAATTCTGAACTACTACTATTCAAAGAGAGAGTCAGAAAAGAGAGAAGAGATAGAGCTTGTAGAGTAGAAGAACTTGTACCTGACATAGAAATACATATATAGTTCCACTTCTACTACTTACCTTAAAGTCATCTGAGTCTCCGATGCATGTAAAACTATGTATGTATGTATGTATGTATGTATGTATGTATGTATGTATGTATGTAGTTTTATGTATACATGGCTTATGATATTCACTCATCTTTCGTTATAAATTTTAGATAAAAGACGCTGACTCGGTTGAATTTGGAATGGAGATTTTATATCAACAGCACGTACTATACAACTGAAGCTAACCAATTGACTGTACTATACAACTGAACCTAACTCAATCTTCATTTCTCGTTAATTCAGTGAACCGACGTTATAAACCATGCAGTTAAAGTAGCTAAGAGTAGTTTTAAAAATCGTCTAAAAGTCACTGAGAACGACTTGACCGCCTTAAACTACCACAGTTACACTTGTATCTTACTATAACATGGAGTACTGCCCTACAAGGCACATGCTAATGGCTATCGATAATCAACATGTTAAGATATTTATCTTCCATGAATAGCACTACCTAAACTCATATATTCAGGTCCGGATTCAGCAGTTCAGGTTTAGGCATTGACTTGTAAGTCCGGACCTGAACCCATCATAGCATATTATGTGTGCGAAAAAAAATTGAGGGGGAGGGAGGGTGGTACATATAACATTACATGTTAGCATGAATTGACATGCAATGTGAAAAACACATGCAAATTATATGAAGTAACTAGAGTTCGGGGACCTCATACCTCCATGAAATATTTATTGCTTTTTTGTGGATGGTATGTATGTTTATAGTCGGTTGTATTTGAGAGTAATGGTTATATGATATAAATGTTATGGGAAAGTAGTGGTGTATTTATTTAATGACACAGAGGATGTCCATCTGATTAGTAATTATCAAAATGTGACACTTAATTGTGTAATGCGCGTTTAAGAGGTCGACGGCATATGATAGCGTGGTGTTCCTTAAGCTTGATGTTTGGCATTTAAAATGTCTAAGGTTGTCAGCATTATTGAGGTTCGACTATGTGCCTCAGAGCTGTGTGGTGGGAGGAAGTTGGGAAACTCAGAAAGAAGAAGGGATGTGGCCAACTTTAGTCAGATGGTGATTTGATTTTCCACCAATATGTCATAACATCAGCTGTTCACACGGTACAAAAATGAGATGCACACTTTCCTCTGACAGCCCTACACCAACTGTAAGATGAATACTTGGCGCCAACCCCGTCTGCTAAAAAACAAGTACCATTGGCTACGAAAGAGACAACTAACAACTAACAACTGTCCCTTATCGTAACAAAATCAGAACATCTGTATCGCCCATAAAACTTCTGACACCCAACCCAGATGAGAGGACCTAATGGCATTTTAATCACCATGTCACTCAAATCAGCAGTACAGTATGTGAGACATCCATACCTGTTAAGCATTATCGTTAAATGTACCTCAACTTCTTACAATTATACTTACGCTTCACATCTCCATGATATCCTAAGCAGACATAAATAAAACTAATTATCATATTAAAAAAACTCGGGGTTCCCCAAACAGCTGTCACCTCACCATCTGCTTGGAGCTAAGCCATTAACAAACACATAAAGCACGATGCCTGTACCAATATATCTCAAATATAGGGGTGATTTCTGATATTATTACATCGATTATAACGACAGATACGGCTCTGGACTTGGCCCTAAACGTTTTTACATTAATCCAATTCCAGCTCCGGGTTTTAGGTACACACCACTAGATATGAACATGTAATATTCTTGACAATCAAGTCTATATATCTTTAAATGCTTGTAACATCTATGTGACGAAAGTATAAAGGTCGCTCTACCTTTTTTTTTAAAAAGCTAAATATATTGACTATTTCTTAAGTGTGTGGAACAAAATGTGAGCATTATATGTTGGCGAGTTGCTAGTATGCATCATTGCATAGTTAATTTGACTTAGAAGTTGACATGTAGTCTGCAACTCCTTTGAAAGCATTGTAGAATGGAAAACATAAAATGGTTAGTAAAACAAACATAATTTCAGTGCTTTTCAAATATAGCTGTCAACACAATACTCTGAAAAGGCATTTAACAATAGGGAGCCAATAAGCTCATAGTTAAGTTAGACATCTACTATCTTTCATTTACTGTAATCACATGAATCCCCTATCACTTTCCAGACTTAGCCTTTTTTGTAACATGATAGTATCCCTTCATTGTACCTTTAGCATCTTCGCCTTCGACCGGATCTCCGTCGCGCTTTTTGTTCCCCACTGGCTTCTGGTTTTCATAATTGATGCCATAGGGGACCTTTGCAGCAGGGATTCCTCCTTTCAGAGCTGCATCGATGTGAGACTGGGAGTCATCCAAGAACAGATGCGGCCGGATTGCCTTCAAAATGGCTGTCTTGCTGGCCCCTGATTTGTAATGACACTCATCAATTTTCAGACCCCAATCACGAAGGGTGATGAGCGTACGTTGACCAGCACTGGCCCCCGATCTGGCCGTTACAAGATACGTGCGGATAGGGTTAGGTTTGTTTGCTTTGTGAAACTTCTCCTGGATTTGTGCAATTCTGCTGGCAAAGGTTTTCATTGGACCCTGCAGATATATTGAAAAACAAAACACACTCATAAACACCTATATCGAAGTCGCACTCGTACACAATTACAATACAAGACATATATCCTTTAAGAATATTTTTGAGAGAAACTCATGTTCAAAACTCGCTCATTCGCTTATTTATCGCGCTAGAAGCCCATTTTTCTAAAATGTATTGTAATTGCAGGTAACAAGATGGCAGAGTAAATTAAATACAACTTCCATTTTGATTATAGGTTCCATCACAAAAAATGTACTGATGTCATGAACCATTTTTCTGCATATCCCATCTTTAAATTATATGTCCTTTTCGGTCGGCATTCATCCATCCATCCATGTACTCGTGCTTACCTCGCCCAATGGAATGCCTGCTTTCTGTTCTTCGTTTTGCTGAAACCCTGCAAGCCCTTTCTCCTTGAACACTCGCTCTGACTCGTCCGAGAACAGAACCGCGTCTCCGTCAAACACGATCCGGAGTTGGTCTTTAGGAAGGTCTTTATGATCACCATTGTACTTGTAAACCACTGCCGCTGGGAAACCTGGGAGCGAAAAAAAAAGAATACATACTTGCAAACATTTCTAATGTCTATAGGTATCAACAGAAGTATCAGAAATCAGTATATTTCAGAATTAAGCTAGACGTTCCCGAGCTGTCTATTTATGAACCATTGATTTATAAATTATAGTGATTACCACGACTTGAGGCAACGCAGAATATGCGGAACTCTGTGGCTAGCTGGCTCCTTTGGTAAAAAGTCACCCGATTGCAATATTTCATTAAGCAAAAGAAGTCTTGTGGAGGTTGTACTTTCTCCAGAATGCCACAGTACCTACTCTGCAAGCAGAGGTTAGGCTCCGGCTGTTTTTTTAACGTTTTTTTTAGTCGTTTTTATCGGGCTTTCTATTTTGTCATTTTTCTTGAAGTACGCCTTTGATACAGCAAGATAAAATAAAAATATAAAGCCCGATAAAAACGTTAAAAAAAACAGCCGGAGCCTAACCTCTGCTTGGAGAGTAACATTACCTGCTTCAATGGCACTCCTAGCATCTTTTTCATCTGGAGACAGGAACAGGTCTGTGTTCCAGGCACCCAGGTATGTGTTAGGGTCTGTCCCTCCAGCTAAAGACAATCGCTCAAGACAGAGACCTGCAAAATATGCAAAGAAATTAAACTTTTCGTAACTGCATTGCTCTAAAGTTGGAATCTAAATCTGTAAAAAAAAATTCTGATCATAATCATCATATACACATCATAACACATGAATAATATGGTCACGGTGACTCCTATTTTGTCTTATTTTGTCTGCCTTGCCCTTGATAACCACATCCAATGCTTGTTCATATAACGTTATATTTCTTAATACCCATTCATACCTATTTAAAGATAAGTGCGCATTCTTTTCCTACGTAAGCTAAGATCGCACTTGCCTGTTGTATTGTTCTATGTCTAACAGAACCAACCCTGACTTACCATAATGGTTGATAGAGTTAATAATTCGGCTCCCTGCCTGTGCATGGTTACGGCTCACGATCACGATGTCAAACAGCTCGTCGTCATCTTTGTCGAGTTGTCGGATATGATCGTTGACAGCTAGAGCAGACTGAACCGTCACAAAGAAATAACCACAGAATGAGAGAGAGATCTTCAACATTATGATCAAAATGGAATATTTGCCCCGCCCATTCTTGCCATGAGTAAGAAATACATGAACATTTGGTTACCTTTCCAGACCAACGTATTTCTATATTTGCCATGTACATGTAGGTCATCATGACCAATCATCATATATGTTGCCATTATTTCATGGTCAAGAGCGCCATGTAAGTGGTAGATTTTAAATCAGAGAGATTTCTGGAAAAAAGGGTAAAATGTACTATACGGCCTGTACAATATCCATTGGACAAAAAACTCCTATATCATGAATCTTGATAGTAACCTTAGATTCACCCATGTTAGCAGAACATTTTTTAATAAAGCAAACAATTAAGGTACCTTGTCCAAAGGATAATAATGGAAGCAAAGTGTCATTTTAAGCGCGTAATAAATCAAACCAGTAAGTCATGATCGGTGACTGGTAACTCACTTTAACAAACTCAAAAGCTGGTCCCTTTCCCAAGACTTCTTTCTCCTTCTCCACCATGAGTTTAATGTACGCGTCTAGACCGTTTTCGTGGAAAAACTTGTCCTCCTCTTCCAGGTCGAACAGCGCTCGTGCAGACAGGGTAATAGTGAGCGTTTTGGTGGTGTCTTTAGGCTAGGATAAAAATAGAAGTAAGGCCACAGCAAGTAAATTTTATGGATGACATCCGCGCGCTCATTAATTTTCGCCTGATTTCAGAAAAAAAAACAAGATTTATTTTCTTCTTTGGAAATGGTCAACATGACGAGAAAGTGTCAAAATGGGGAATTATGTTGTGTTTTAGCCTATGATTGTACTTGTAAAAGTCACACTAGCGTGGTAGCCATTACTGTGATTATAGAAGTGAAACCAGCTGAACAGCTGTAAAAGTGGCACCACTATGGAAGTCATGAGTGTAGTTGGCAACATGGTAAGTAATACCAGTCTACCACACTAGTGTCACTTAAACAACACTAGTTCACTTCTTGAATACAGGAATTAATGATTTGTTGTCAGTGCTACCATGTTTTGTCACTTAAACTCTTGTTACGACGTTTATCATTATGGTGTCTATTTTGAAAATTTAGCCATCTTGTTTTTTTTACCCATCTTGTTTTTTTTTCGCCCTATCTCATTATTTTTGCAGTCTGCAGAGGATGTCATCCATAGAATTTACTTGCTGTGGCCTAATTTGTCAACTTAATTGATTCATATTCTAACTAATATCGCGCTCCTAGTTGTCGGCCCTACAGTCGGGAGGGGTCATTAACCCCAACCAGCGAGAGATTGTGTAAACACAGACTAATTTGATAAACATATACTAATTAACTAGAGTTCGGCGACCTCATACCTCCATGAAATATTGAGTGTTTTTGTCGATTTTATGTTTGTTGATGATGACTTGTATGTAATGATATTCGTGTTATTTCTACTAGTTGTGTGGATAGTTATCACATGGGCACTATGGTAACATGCAGCAGGTGTGGGGAATCTTTATGATGTTTATATTATCACGTTATGATAGTACTGGCAACTTACAAGGTAGAGAGTATGTTCAGAATTCATAACAAATAACTGCGACACATCAGGATACAAACTTACAAGCAATAAGACACAAAATGTCCATCAACCAATACCCACATATAGGTTACGGGGACAAGCTTATGCCAGATATATAATAATCCAAGTACATACCAACACAACATCAGCGTAACGCCACGTGGAGCACGAAACATCTAACAGCACAAACTAAGTATAACACACCAGGTCCCTAAAGGCAGAAGTGGATAAATACAAAGTTAATTATCATATTCAAATTGTCCAGGATCGGCAAACAGTTGCTCTAAGGAGTCAACTGTTACAGATACCCTAACCAGTTGCTATATGACGTCAACTGTTCAGATAAGGTAAGTCCAAACACATCCACATAATAGATACATGTATGTAATAAAACCGAGTACATACTAACAAAACTTCAGCGTGACGCAAGGTGGACCACATAACATCTAACAGCACAAAAGAAATATAATACATCATGTCCCTAAAAGCACAAGTACATAAATACAACTTATTATCACTTTCAAAACTGTCTGGTTCCCCCAAACCGATGTTCTACGATGTCAACTGTATATCGCAAATATAGGGGTGATTTCTGATATTATTACATTGATTATAACGACAGATATGGGGCCCAAAATCTAATCACTTTCAGCTATCATCACACCCCACCAACACATCAAGTATGAAACCAATCCACCCAGCCGTTCTTGAGTCGAGGCTATCGTTTCCCCCAAACAGTTGTTGTCAACTGATCAAAAAAAACATATGTTCATGGCTATCACTAGCGAAACAAATCACCTCACCATCTGCCTGGAGATAAGGTGATTAACAAAGAGGGAAACCACGATGCCTGTTCCAATATATCGCAGTTATAGGGGTGATTTCTTATATTATTACATTGATTATATCGACAGATACGGGGCCCAAAATCTAATCACTTTCAGCTATCATCACACCCCACCAACACATCAAGTATGAAACCAATCCATCCAGCCGTTCTTGAGTCGAGGCTATCGTTTCCCCCAAACAGTTGTTGTCAACTGATCCCCCCCAAAAAAACATATGTTCAGGGCTATCACTGGTGAAACAAATCACCTCACCACCTGCTTGGAGATAAGGTGATTAACAAAGAGGGAAACCACGATGACTGTTCCAATATATCGCAGATATAGGGGTGATTTCTGATATTATTACATCGATTATAACGACAGATACGGCGCCCAAAATCTCATCGATTCGAGCTTTCTTCACACCCCACCAACACAACAAGCATGAAATCAATCCATCCAGCCGTTCTTGAGTAATCATCTACACAGACAGAGACACATAACAGAAAATATAACCTCCATTCCATGGCATTTCATGGAGGTAATAAAGGAAACTAAGGTGGTACGGTCACGTGACAAGAAGCATGGGCCTCTCTAAGGTCATCCTGCAAGGAGCAATCAAAGGGAAAAGAAGACGAGGCATACAGAGAAAGAAGTGGGATGATAACATCAAAGAGTGGACGGGAATGACCCTTGCCAAAACTCAAGCTCAGACCCTTGCCAAAACTCAAGCTCTGGCCCACGACAGGGTGAGATGGAGGGAGGTGTGCTCAGCTGCTAAGTGCCCCCACGACCACCCCCGGTCAAGGGACCGGTAAGCGGTAATACTAATTAATGACAGGGGTGTTGGAGATACTCCAATAACAATTTTCAAACTACAAGTTGTGAACATGGCACATTGAACTCTGAAGTCATAACCGCATTCCCCCTACAACATGTTGATAATGTAATCCACATAGAATAGAAGATTAAAACAGCTTGTAGTATATTGTGAACCATTCTTTTGTTTTGACCTGCAATTAGCCCGGTAAGCATTCAAAGCACAATAAAAGTCTTCATTCAGAAACATATTATAGATATAGAGATTTTTTATAAAACTTTTACAGCCAATGAACCAGCAGAGATGTATTTGTGTTTGAAATATTTTAAGAGCAAATGTCTGTAAGGATCAAACAATGGTGGCAAAGGTAAAAAAATAGATTTGGCTCATATTTTGCACAGTGATAGTACTTGGTCCACAACCCCTCAAAATAGCTTTCTTTTAGATCAAAACTCCTTGTTGCCATGGTAACGGGCAAACAAAGTTTTCTTGCCATTTTCCCCAATTTTCGCATCTCAAAAACACAGAAGTTACTATAGCATATTTTACGGCACTGTCTCGGCAACACCTTTAAACCTATCATCAAAACAAAACAAGATCTAAATAAACCAACATTTTGGCTTTTTAAAAATTGTTGTGAAATTTCCAAAGTCGTACATTTTAGTTCTTGGGCAGCCTGAAAACAGTGCAATGTTTCAAGCTTAAAAAAAATGTGATTTTTGGCCCAACTTTGTAACGCTATAAGTGCCGCTCTGGTACTTTTTTTGGCTTGAAATTTGTACCATATATAGATCATTAGAATATCTATCAAATGCATTGTTGCGAAGTTTGGGGTCTTGTTTGGTTGTCACGTGACTGTCCCTAAAAGTAGACCACTTTTTGTGTTTGTCGAAAATTGTGAACTTTAGCCATGTTCAAAGTACGCTACATGACGAAGTAAAATATATTTCTAAATCAACTTCTTATCAAATGTGGATCTATGTATTTCCTATCAAATAAATGCTTGTAGAGTTTCGGGTCATGACGTTTAGTCACGTGGTTGTCCCTGAAAGTAGGCCATTTTCTGCATTTGACGAAAATTTTGAATTTTAGCCATGTTCAACGTACGCTACGTGACGAAGTAAACAAGGATTCTTATTTAACTTCCAGTCAAATGTACATCTATGTATTGTCTAGCTAATGAATGCTTGCAAAGTTTCGGATCATGACGTTCAGTCACGTGGTTGTCCCTGAAAGTAGGCCATTTTTTGCATTTGACGAAAATTTTGAATTCTAGCTTTCATCAAAGTACGCTGGGTGTCAAAGTGAACAAGAATTCTTATTCAACTTCGAGTCAAATGTACATCTAGGTATTGTCTATCAGATGAATGCTTGCAGAGTTTCAGATCATGACTTTTAGTCACGTGGTTGTCCCTGAAATTAGGTCAAATTTTGCTTTTGGCCAGAAATCGCCATTTAGGGCTGTAGTTAAATCTGTCGAATTGGGGAACTGAAATACTTTACTGGCACTGACTCTGATGATGTGTAGCCCTTAACATTGTCTGTTGAATGAGTGTTAGTAAGGCCTGGGGTCGTCTTTCTTTGCGGTGCAGTTGCTCCCTAAAGTAGGGCAGATAGTTAGCTAAATGCTGTTAGGAGGTTCTGTTACTTTGGAGAAGATGTCTCTTGAACAGTTTCTTTCTTTCAACATTGTCAATGTCCAATGCATATCATATTGGTACTACAATGACTTATAATGGGCTTACAGTGTTGAATTAAAGCTGAATTAAGCGATGACTCTGTTATAATTGTAAATATCAATTTTTGATAATGTAACTAAGATGTCGTTTTAAATTCAGCTATGTTCTATAATGCGCTCAAATTCACAATTTTTGTCGAGCACATAAAGTGACCTGGCTTCAGGGACAACCATGTGACTAAATGTCATGACCCGAAACTCGACAAGCATTTATTCGAAGAAAGAAAATTAAGAATACAAAGATGTACATTTGACCAGAAGTTTAATCAGAATTCTTCTTAATTTCGTCACGTAGTATCCCGCCTGGTATCCAGCTATATTATATCTCCCGAGTCTCCTCTGTCCTCTTCGCAAATGGCTCGTTCTCATTTAAATGTAAAAATGCTGTCGCCTGCTTTTGCGACTTGATTTGCAGCAAACTTTAGACAAAATCACAGGTTCCTTCATTTTTCCACAATCCCTGGAATGTTTTCCAAAAGATTCATTTTGGTTGATGGCTTGGAAGATTATCTAAGCCACGGGTGGAATTTCACCCCCGTAAAAAAATGGTTGTTGTCTGAGAACAAACGAAGAATTGAAATAGTAGCCAAAAATGCAACAATTCAGTGCCCAGAATGATTGTTCGGTAGATGAAACCAGCTGATCAGGCCCTTTGCCCGATAATGCCAGATCGGTACTGTCACTGATCTTGGAGGCTGTGTGAGGTGGGTTATTCATGTTGCCAAATTCTGTAACAAACGTTACCACCATGAGTACGATGGTTGCCATGATTATATTATCCACGTATAAGACAAGAAATGACCGTTTTTGTGACGCTGCACAGTTTTTCTGGCTTTCTAAAGAAACAAGGAAGGGTTGTTGACTGCCATTTGTATCCCACCTTGCTTACAAAATGTTGTACAGAAATGACTGTGACGAACGTTACCATTGTTCGAAGCTTTCTATTTGACCTGGTGTTAAAAAAGCTGCCCACTTTTTAAGTGTCCCTAGGGACATCCTCTTATACCTAAATGATGTAGTCAATAAGGCCTGGATTTTTTACATTTCAATGAGAACGAGTGAAATATGTATCTGCGAAGAGGACAAAAGAGAGCCGGGAACTATAATACGGCTGTATTATGGATACCAGGGTACACGTAGCGTACTTTGAAAATTCACAATTTTCGTCCAATGAAAAGAGTGGCCTACTTTCAAGGACAACCACGTGACTTTACTTCATGATCTAATTTTCTACAAGTATTCATTTGATAGCCAATACATAGATTTACCTTTGACAGGAAGTTGAATCAGAATTTTTTTTTGCTTCGCAATCTAGCGTACGTTGAACATGGCTAAAGGTCACAATTTTTGTCAAATGCAAAAAATGGCCTACTTTCAGGGACAACCACGTGACTTTACATTATGATCCGAAACTCTACAACCATTTATATGATAGACAATACATAGATGTATATTTGATCAGAAGTTGAATAAGAATCCTTGTTTACTTCGTCACGTAGCGTACGATGAACATGGCTAAAATTCACAATTTTCGTCAAATGCAAAAAAATGGCCTACTTTCAGGGACAACCACGTGACTTTACATTATGATCCGAAACTCTACAACCATTTATATGATAGACAATACATAGATGTATATTTGATCAGAAGTTGAATAAGAATCCTTGTTTACTTCGTCACGTAGCGTACGATGAACATGGCTAAAATTCACAATTTTCGTCAAATGCAAAAAAATGGCCTACTTTCAGGGACAACCACGTGACTTTACATTATGATCCGAAACTCTACAACCATTTATATGATAGACAATACATAGATGTATATTTGATCAGAAGTTGAATAAGAATCCTTGTTTACTTCGTCACGTAGCGTACGTTGAACATGGCTAAAATTCACAATTATTTTTCAAATGCAAAAAATGGCATACTTTCAGGGACAACCACGTGACTAAACGTCATGACCCGAAACTCTACAAGCAGTTATTTGATAGGTAATACATAGATCCACATTTGATAAGAAGTTGATTTAGAAATATATTTTACTTCGTCATGTAGCGTACTTTAAACATGGCTAAAGTTCACAATTTTTGACAAACACAAAAAGTGGTCTACTTTTAGGGACAGTCACGTGACAACCAAACAAGACCCCAAACTTCGCAACAATGCATTTGATAGATATTCTAATGATCTATATATGGTACAAATTTCAAGCCAAAAAAAGTACCAGAGCGGCACTTATAGCGTTACAAAGTTGGGCCAAAAATCACATTTTTTTTAAGCTTGAAACATTGCACTGTTTTCAGGCTGCCCAAGAACTAAAATGTACGACTTTGGAAATTTCACAACAATTTTTAAAAAGCCAAAATGTTGGTTTATTTAGATCTTGTTTTGTTTTGATGATAGGTTTAAAGGTGTTGCCGAGACAGTGCCGTAAAATATGCTATAGTAACTTCTGTGTTTTTGAGATGCGAAAATTGGGGAAAATGGCAAGAAAACTTTGTTTGCCCGTTACCATGGCAACAAGGAGTTTTGATCTAAAAGAAAGCTATTTTGAGGGGTTGTGGACCAAGTGCTATCACTGTGCAGAATATGAGCCAAATCTATTTTTTGACCTTTGCCACCATTGTTTGATCCTTACAGACATTTGCTCTTAAAGGGTCATAAGGAATGTAGTTCGCCATGTCAATCAGAATGATGCATATTACCCTTTCTTATTGATATTCGTGCTCATATTTTCATTGCATTACATTACAATGATGATATTGAGCATGGGGCCTAAGAATATAATTCACTTGTCTGTGTTCATATTGTATATAATCTGTAAGTTATCACCCCCGGCCAAAACATTGTCAAAACACATAACGATAACGTTACATGTTTTATCTCATCTTTACCAAATTTAATTTGGATTAGATATCAAGTAAAAAATTGCGACCTACCGGTTGTGCCCTGGAACTTGAAGCTGCCATTGCTGATAGTCGTTGTCAACGCTGTGAATGAAGAGATATAATTGACATAATCGATTTAGATTTATGCCATTGCCGGATTATCATCCTAATAAAATTGAAAAAATCCAAAGGAATATACATGTGTACAAATAATGGGGGCGAGATTATAGAGAAATTATTTCACCAGAATGGTTCTTAATATATAATCTTCACAAAATCTATGAAGGTGGAAAATGACGCTAGATTTTCTTCATTGTACGATGGCACGATAAACAAGTGTCTATAGAAAATGAAAGTGAAAGTACAAAGAAAAGGTTGTCCATATGGAAACCCTGCCCCTACATGGTGTATGTATATAGTTCCGCTTTCTTCCCGGCCGCCCGATTCCTGAACGTCACCCGGAAACACTGTGTAATAACAAATACAAGCAAGCGTATTTTCTATCGATAAGAAACGAAACTGGCATTACCTTGTTTGTCTTCAACCTGTTGAGGATTTCTTGAGTTTACAGGCTATTTCCTTCAGTACTCAATATTGCTTAGACCACGCCGGTTATCTGTTTCAGCGCCGTAGACAAAATGTCGACCGACTCTTGTAGAATATGCTAGGATCGAGACGTCAGGAAAACACGCCGTTCCCATTGGTACAGGGCTAGCGTGATGCTATTGAACTTGAACCTTGATACTTCCGCGTTTACTCAATTGGCCTTTGACCCGCAATCGTTCTTTGCTCGTGGAGTAATTGAACTTGGATTTAGCAACTGTGTACTTAAAGTGTACTTACTGTAACCTAAGAAAAAGAAAACCTCTTGGGATATACTAATATCGTAATGTCTTGGGATATACTAATATCGTAATGTCTTGGAATAGGGGTGGGTACCGTTTTTTCTTATTGGACGCTACTTCGCTCTTGTTCTTCGACCGGTAAGCCCTTAAACGTGTGAATGCCTGATCATATCTCATATAGCGTTCTTGATCATATAAACTAGGAAGATTGCAAATCAATTCTTTTTGTCAAGGTTACAGTTCACAATTTTGTATGAACGTTAAGATGTATTCATTAGTAGAATTACGTCAAAGAAAATGTGTTTTTCTAACGGTATGCTAATTTACGGTGAAATGCATGCTATTCTTCTTTTATTTGTCTTCTGTTGTAAATTTTTTTAGAAGTGATGTTAATATTAACATATTGCTAGAGTGTACCACCTCTCTGTTCTGTACTGTACTTTTTCGATTGATAAAAAAAGTGTTTTTCGACTAATCAATGAAGGAGAAAAGCTCGAAGCCTGCAGTGGCCATGACGTGGAGTAAAAGAACGCCACCTAGCGACTGAAGGCATAATGTAAGCTGACACATTCTGTCATGACATTACAGGAGATGATGATGTTAAGAACAACTGTATCAAATATTGTAAAGTATGCTCAATGTAGTATGTTTTTCCCGCCCGACAAACGAATTTATTATCTTTTGTCTGTTGCTATGATCATTTCCCCTCGAAATTTCGACACAATTTCTATTTTCGTTGATTCATCACTTGAACACAATACTACATAATACTGCTTGCAAGAAAGATGTTAAGAAAATGGTATTTGTCGTTAGGAGAATGTGTATTGGACACCAAAAGGTTTAGAAATGGTATTTGTTGTCATGGGAATGTGTATTGAACACCAAAAGGTTTAGAAAATGGTATTTGTTGTCATGAGAATGTGTATTGAACACCAAAAGGTTTAGAAAATGGTATTTGTTGTCATGAGAATGTGTATTGGACACCAAAAGGTTTAGAAAATGGTATTTGTTGTCATGAGAATGTGTATTGGACACCAAAAGGTTTAGAAAATGGTATTTGTTGTCATGAGAATGTGTATTGGACACCAAAAGGTTTAGAAAATGGTATTTGTTGTCATGAGAATGTGTATTGGACACCAAAAGGTTTAGAAAATGGTATTTGTTGTCACGAGAATGTGTATTGAACACCATTCACCTCTTCTCAGGCACGGGTAATAGAAATCATTGTAAAGTTCATGATTGGGTGGACCGAGGTGGGTGGACTGACCATTGCATTTTATTACAGCTAAGGCACCTTAGAAAACAATCATAAAAGTCATTTACAGCAACATCTTTTATTCACAAAATTTGCATTGTAGTTCCACTTTGGACAAAATAATTTGTTTTTACATGACTCTCAATTCAATTGCTACAGTTGTTGACCTCCAATACTTAGCTTAGGTCAAAACATGATCAGTATTTCTTGCAATGAATTTCTGCTTTCCCTTATTGCAAACTTGATTACAGTCTCAGTAAGTCAATCGGAGTTCTATGCAGAAAGGAAAAAACAAACATATAAAGACTAAAGTCCATAAGCTATATCCACACTTTCAAAGATATCTTTTCACCCTCTCAATTTACATAATGTAACCTATCATAGGTTAACTGTTCATTCTAGACACTTGAAGAAATGCAATGGCAAGAGACAATGTAGAGTTGAATACTTTTCAATATCTCTAGTTTACGTTCAAAGTTAATAATCAATTCCAATGGATATTGAAGTATATGCACAGGGTAATATCAAACAAAAAAGAACTTTATGTGCTATGTAGTTAAAGGTACATTTGATGATGAAGAAGATTCTATTTCAATGAAGAAAAAAATTATGTGAAAACGAACATGTACATGTATGCACTTGCAGATGAGAAGTTTAGACGCATCCTACAGCTGCCCCCCTTCCCTCAAACTCTTTCAGAGTTTGCTTTCCATTGTGCGTATATGTAAGACTACTGTGTAACTCCTCTTCTGAAGAAACTCGAGGTGTGGATGTCGAAATGGTCTGGCAGCTTGGCACCAATACGGGAGTAGAACCTGAAGGGGAAACAAACATGAAAACTTGGTCAAATGCAAACATTCATAAAAATTCTGGACTTTCGATGAAATGCAATGATTTTAAACTTCAAATGATAAACTACTTTTAAACAGGGTTTCTTTAGCTTTTGCAGAATTTGTAAAAAAACAAAACATACAAAGATACTGTAAATGATAAAGTAAAATTTAGATATGTGTAACTATTAATTATCTGATTATCTACAATGTACTTGTTGTCCCTATAATTGTTGTAGGGTAATCAGATACACTGCTACAACAAGTCTGTGTAGTGTTTGTAGCACTTGCAAGTAAACAAATAAAAAGGAGAGTAACATTTACCTGTTCCTCAGTGCAAATGCAGAGCGAGGTTTAAATCTGACTCTTTCGTCCTGTTCTGCGGCTTTGGCCTTCTCTTCAGCCTCCTCTTGTGCATCCCTCTCCCATGTAGACATGTTCAGAGCTCCTCCTGATGTACAGAAATAAGTTTAGAAACAGTTACACATTTCAGATGGAATCTACTATCTTTTGCCAGTATCAATGAGGAGATAACAGAAGATTTCTATCCCCAACTATGAATTGATATATAAAGGCATACTCCTACGCAGGGACATTCAACAGCCAAACTGCCTGTCTGGATGTGCCCTGCTCTTTCAACCGTCATTCTTAGTTCCTGTGGACGCCCGCCCCCCCCCAAACCAGCTGTCGGCCAATCAGAGAAAAGGCTTTCCGTTTTCAAATGCAGTCTCGTATAAGGGTAACCTCATTGATATTTATAAGCAGGGCGGTCAGGAACTAAGGGTGATGGTTGAAAGAGCAGGGCACATCCAGACAGGCAGTTTGGCTGTTGGATGTCCCTGCATTGCATAGGAGGATGTATAAAGGTGGTGAACACAAAGTTAGATA
>NC_049990.1:11762007-11856042 GCF_000003815.2 Branchiostoma floridae | reverse complement strand
TATTCTTTTCGGTCAAAGATCGGAATAGTATAATGGGTATAATTGCCCAATAGTTAGCCATCTGGGGTATGATACACACTATAAACGGTGTTCTGAATGAAAAGTGAAGATTACAAACTATACTTTTGTCTTGTTGTTAGTAAAACTCACCCCTGACTGCATCTACTAAGTACAGCACTACTCCTGCGATCAGTGCCAGACATAGCCAGGCCAGGAAGAACACTTCCAGCAGTAGATACCCCTTCTGGTCTACAATAGACCCTGCTACAATAGAGATGACAGCCAGTCCAAGGTTCTGGATGGACTGCATGAAGCCGTAGGCTGTTCCCAGCTGGTTCTCTGGGATTATAAATGCTACATGGAGAAAAGAAATTCATTAGTTCACTTTCACTTATTCTACAGCAACAACAATGACTTAATAATTTTTTAGTCATCAAAATGTTAAGTAATAAAAAAAAATGCCTCAACATTTGAATTCATACTAGCTTGATAGATACAAAAATGTAATAGAATACTCACTCACAGACTGATTGATAACTTGCCATATTACATGAGGTTTTACTTGTTGTATGACACTGGCGCCCATTGAATGAATCAAAATGACTCACACTAAAAAATTTGAATACTAGATCTGGACTTGGGGATTCCTGTTCATACCTTTCTTTGTTCAAGGACATCAGATTTTCTCAACTTCTGGTGCATTTTGCATTGAAACGTTCATTTTCTCTGGTGGGTATAATAAATAAATAAATAAATAGATAAATAAAATACAACGCAGTGTATTCCGTATCACCCTCGGGCCCAGCCCCCCACTCCCCACGGGTCGGATCACCCTCCAGCCTTTGGGCGATTCTTCCCACGGTCAGGCTGGTACCTTGGGTGATACGGATTACACTGCGTTGTGTCATATATATTACACTAGAGTCAATTCCAAGTCACCGAGATGGTTTTGAAATAATATTTGTAATAAGTTTGAACTATTTTGAGTAAAAGAACATTTCAGTCACTAAAGTTCGAAATTGTTCAAACATTTCAAAATGAAAGTTTAAACATGTTTGAACCTTTTTATATTTGTTGGAACATTTGGGAAAGTAATGATATCATTATCTCTTTATTTAGAACAATTTGCAAACATCTATGTGTTTTTGTTATTGTTCCAACATGTTCCAACATTTTGTGTCATTTTTCCCCTCCATAAAAACTTTTATTGACCCCATAAACAAAGCTGCTAAGCTTGGTCCTTTGTTTGGCAGATTTTCTTCAGTATACACTAGTGAGTCTTTTGTGAGAAGGTGGCAGACAGACATAATTTCCTGCACTTGGCAGGGATGTGTGAATTGCCCTCTTCCCAGCCCACTGACCCAGTTTCATCATATTGTTTCCATGTTCGAACATGTGATCACAAATGATGCATCTATGTTGGAACAGTTTAGAAACTATCAGAAATAATGTATTTGATGTTAGAAATGTTCCTAACATGTTTGAATACTATAGAAACATTTACAACGTCACATAGATGTTGTAAATAGTTCTAAACAGTTATTTATCACAGTTAGATTGTTACAAAGATTTCCAAATTGTTAGAACAAAAGGCAAGAAACACCCTCTCGGTAATATGGAATCGACTCTATCATATAACTCATATACATGTACATGTATACATATAAAGAAAAGAACACCCACCAACAATAGGCCAGAGTGCACATGCCAGGAGTGAGTATGACACTCCCATGATGCTCATGGCTATGTATGGGTTCCAGAAGGTGAAGGCTAACATCATGTGACAGGCCAGGGTCACCAGGATGGCCAGGATGACCCAGAACACGTTCTTCCCTGTCTTGTCTACCAGGAACCCCAGGACAGGGGACGCACCAGCCGAGATAATGTATACCAAACTGGAAAACAAGCATTAAGGTATCATGTATTTAGCTCCAACCGAAAAAGAATAAGGTTCCATCCCAGTGTGAGTTGATCAAACCTATCATTTTGGTCTTATGCAGTTTGTACCTAGAGTCCAAGACTGGTAGTAAGAATGGTTTGTGCGGAACTGACAAACACACATAAAAAGGGATGCACCAGACATATACAAAAACATTCAATGAATATATCTTCACTAACCTGTTCACAGCATTGGCTGAAGTTGGATTCAGGTCAAACTTCTCTTCAAAGAAAACACTGTCAAGTAAAGGATAAATATTGAAGTGAATATACAAGAACATCATCCTTGAGGCATGGCAGTACGAAAGAAGAAGAAGAAGAAGGAGAACTGTGAAATCTATCACATTTCACAGTATAGCATTGCAATTGTAGCCAATAAATCATGTTTAAGAGGCATTTAAGAAGCACAACGTTAACATAATGTAGTGTGCTGAACTCACAGCCCCAGTCCGATGAAGGGGAACACAGCCACGTAGTATGCCACACAGATGACTGTAATCAGCCAGAATGTGGCCGGGAAATCCTTCACATCAGTTATCCGAATCACTTCACCTACGGACAGAAAAAAATGTTTTAGACTTCCGTCCCTTATATTCACTGTTTGTGACAATTAAGTCCCACTGACAAACAATAAGAACACTATAACATGTAAATGTCTATGGCAATGCTGCATTTAGTATATTGCAAATTGTGGAACACACAAAGACAGATACAAACACACACAAGAATTAAGTTAAACATGTATCACTCATTTGTGGTGAGAAGTTATTGTCTGTGATAAGATAACTCTTTATAAGACAACAAATGGATGGATGGTTGGATGGATGGATGGATGGATGGACGGATGGATGGATCGAAGGACAGATGGATGGGATGAATGGAATGATTGAATGAAGTACTAACCAGTTTTGCCGGCATCTCTCTTGAGTATCCGTGCAGCCCTCTTGTCGTAGTACCCCAGCAGCAGGCCACACAACAGTGATAGCACACAGGTCCCCGCACCTACCCACAGAGCATACCCCAGGGTGATGTACCCTTCCCCTACATAACCAGATATCCACTTGTACACAGGGCTCATCACATTCATGTTCACTGTGCTACCCTGGAACGGAAAATAAAGGACATGGTTACATCAAAATATCTTTGTATTTAAAACTTTTAGTCAATTAGGGTTGCCTCCAGCTCTTTTATTTTCTTTATTCACTGTTTTTGAACCAATGTTTTTAATTTTTCATTGTTAAATGTGTTAAATTTCAATCTTACAAAAATATACATGTATTTTTCATTGATTTCATGTCATTAAGATTTTCTGGACGGGGTGAAATTGCTGTTACATCAAGAAAACTTCTGTCCAGGGACAGAGGGACGGGTCCCAGAGACAGCCCTACATTCAACTAAAATAAGCAATAAAACTTACAATAGATACTGCAGCACCACATGCACCCACATGCAGAAGTTTAGTGGGCAAAGATTGTTGACAATTTTCATCATAACATTAACAAGCTGTTGCACCATTTATAACATGTTGCAAACCTGGTTTGTTACTTTGATAGATTCACTGTCAGTTTTTTTAAATTGTATTGTACCTTGAGCTCCATTTACATCTACATTGGAAATTACTCCAACCACAAACACATTCAAAAGTACATGTATATTTCCAAATGTATGGACAAATTAAAGATGAAAGTAGCTGGGAAGCGCAAGGCTCCTCATCGACTCAATAGGCAGATTTTGCTGAAAATACTCACAACTCGAGAGAAACTGAGCTGGAGTCCAAACACCATGTTTAACTCTTTCCCTCGGAACCAGGTTACAGCGTACGTGTTTTGTGCAACAGCGAGTGATTCACCACCAATCCTGGAAGCAGAGGGGAAAGGGACAGGTTTAGTATGTGCAGAAGAAACATGCAGGGAGTTAATTATGAACAAGAGGCTGCCACCACATAAGTTATGGAAGGATAAATAATCCTTTTTAGCAGCAGTTCAAAGACCACAGCTGTAACATGTCTAAATAAGAGAAAAACAGGTCGAAAAAATTACACAATTCTGTGCTCAATGTGCTCAACATTTGTGATTTCTGGCATTCAAAGTTGAAAAATAGGGGAACACATTTCACACTAACTTTGAATTGCTGCCAAAATCTAGTCCAGTCCATGGCTTACCACTCTGGAAATGCTAACTTGAAGACCACAGGCCATGTTTAGTTCTTTATTCTTAAACCAGAGGACAGCATAGTTGTTCTGGGCTATAGCCAAAGAGTCACTTCCAAGGCTAGAAATGCAGAATAAGTTTAAAAAACCTTTGATCCATCCATTCTTCATACTAATGCTTTTACGATATTACCTGTATACCAGTGGAAGTTTAAATACTTGCTACATCATTTTTTTTATAGTTGTAATTGGTCTATAACTTCATGCTCATTTATACCCACTGACATAAAAATATTGTGGTATTCAAGACATGAGACAAGCATTGAATACCTAAAACACATCAATACAAGCTTTAAAAGCACAACATTTACCTCCAGACACTTTGCAAGACGGGTCAAATGTTACGTTATTCAGTAAAACTGCTTTTAGGCAATGCTAAAACATGGCATGACTTTCTGACGACTTTTGAAGGCTATGTAACTTCGAAACAAAAACAGCATTCTAAATCTAAGGCAGAAATGTATCTGCTATGCATACTGTATACTTAGGCACCAATAAGGTTGAGACAACTTTACATTGAGGTCGTATTTGATGTGCAAAGCAGTTTTTGGCATTTACTCACCCAAAGATAAATCTACCAGCTTCCATAAGCCAGAACAGGTTCAGTTGGGCCCCAAGAGCAAAGACACACTGGAAAATATGCACCAACGATATATTGTTTCTACACATTCATAGGTTTTCTGTAAATGTTCAATGGAAAAAGATGTACAGCAAACTGTAGTTTTGTAGCAAAGCAGTTCACTGTGAGAACGCAGCGGCCTGCTTCAAACCAAAACCATTGTTCTAGCTGTATCAACAAAATCCTCATTGTCAGTGTTTCCAGTGAGGGGAATATGAGCATACAGCATCAAATAAAAACCATCATGCAGTTTGAGTGTAAAATGACTTGAGTACAAATGAGAAAAAAATGGTATGTATGGTGTTCTTACCTGCCCAGCCAGGACAAACAAACTGAAGATGATAGTTCCTAGTCTGGAAAAAAACAACATCAAATTACATGTACATGTCAATCTTTCATAAGGATGAATACTGATGCATGCTTGCTGAACTACATCCATATGTACAAATAACTTTGAAAAAGAAATCATGTTTTTTTCATACAGAAATAGAAAGGTTTAATTTAAGTTTGCCTAACATCGGTTATCAAGTAAGCACATTGATTATTGTTGTTAACTTGTCCTTTTATCATTGATTGCCTTAAAATCTTATTTTCTTAATGGACTTAAATGAACAAAGTTTTCAGTCAATAAATCTCTTAACTTAATAAATCTCTTAAACAAGCTCGATCAAAACCATCAGAGAAATCCATTATACACTGATGTGAATACAACAATTGTCATTACCTGATACCAAAGACTCTGTCCAGCAGAAATCCCCCAAAGAAGCAGAGGATGACATTTGGCCAGGAGTACCAGGAATACAGGGTCATGAAAGTTCCTGTGTTCACATGCATGTCCTGCAAAAATAAACTGTGTTAGCTTGTCAAAACAAAGTCATCTCATTTTGCTACTAGTACCTCACTTCTTTTTCATTCTTTCCTTCATTTTTACATTTATTGAAATTATTTTAACCAAGCAATGCAGATACATCCCATTGAATGTTACAAAGGCCATCTTACTTGCAAAAAAGGTAAGAACAGGAGGATTCAATTCTTATTACTCTATATTCTGAACTTCAACATAGTCATACTCTGCTCAATATTCATTAGTTGAACTTGAAGGACAAGGCTGGTTATATTGCAGATTGTAGTTTTGTAGCAAAGCAGTTCACTGTGAGAAAAGCAGTGGCCTGCTTCAAACCAAAACCATTGTTCTAGCTGTATGAACAAATCCTCATTGTCTGTGTTTTCAATGAAGGAAATATGAGCATACAGCAACAATTTATAATTATATATATATATAAAGATTAATCTACTGTCTTGGTGGCTAACAACATGAGATCAGGACAATTTGGTCCTTTACCAAATCAGCCCACCACCAGTTGGTCAACCCGGCCAAGGTTATGGTTTGGGTTTGAGTTGGGGCGTTGGGCTGAGTTGCTGACATAGGTGTTGTGCCGAGCTGGTCTGAATCATTTTTAGCGTCACGTCCGACATCCACATGTACAACATGGCAGGGTATACTGTATACTTGCCTTCTTGATCTGGGACTGGAGGGCTGCTGGGTTGTCATAGCAAAAATAACTTCCTGAAAACATACAGTAATCAATATGTTACCATATGTATTATATTATCTGGAAACTTTCATATTCAATATTGTGGATAAACTTAGATCTAACTTTTCTCTAGAGTCTAACCGTTCCTGTATTTACAAATCACATTTTCTTGTCTTTGGTAAAGGGACAATTTATCATGATCTACGTTACGTTAAAAATGCTGTCTCTGTTCCAAGGACGTAAGGACAATTGTTTTGGCCATAGGAAAACTACTACTCTCACCTCTCAAATAAACGTACCGGTACGTTTATTTTTTTCCGCCTCAGAATCCACCCGGTACGTCCTTATTTTAGACGGTACGTTTATTTTTTTTTCAAATTTGGGCTTTTTTGACTAACCAGGGAACTCACAAATATTGAAAGTTGGAATTTTCTGCCCATATTTCCGCAGTATTTTTGCTCAAAATTCACTAAATCTATCTAAAAAGTATCATTTTCCTTACGTAAATCTGTTGTTTACATTGTTGAAAGTTGCCGACAGTCAGTAGTGTCGCGTGCAGGGGCCTGCTCAGAGACCAACGCCCCCCGAAGGGCGGAGTTTTCTTGAGAGAAGCAGCTTGAGAGCTTTTCCGGCAAAAGTCTCAAATTACCCACTAGCTTGATTTCACATTAACCAGCAAGTAAATTTAGAAGTGTGCAACTAATCTTGGACAAGTAAAAAAAAATCCAATAAAGATATGGAAAGGTTTCAAGTGTGTTCTCTTCGAATTTCCGATGTATTTTAGCTCTGTTTACATTGTTTGAGGCCGGCAGTGATGCCAGCCCATGTAGGTATGGAGGCGTGTTCCTAATGGAACACGCCTCCAAGGGGGCGGAGTTCTAATAACTCAAGCTTTGTGAGCCGGTGCCGCCTGTGATCATGGAGCCGGGAAGTCTACTAGGGGTGTGCCGTTGGCATGGGAACCATCACAACATTTCTGTTAGATGTCGCATTCTCAGCAATATGTCGATCTTTCCCTGGTAACTTCTACACTAAAATGTATTTCTTTTTACCAACTTGCAGGTAAAGTTGTGGATAGAGAAAAAATTCTAGTTTATGCTGCTTGTGAAGTTGTAAAACTAAAAGATTATCCTTGCTCCAACAGAGTTCTCAGGTCTCTCATGCATGTAACACTTTTGGGGGAGTGGCTACAGTGCTGAGTCTATGATCGAAACATTTGGGGAAGTTGTGTTTATTTTGGTTACTACTCCATAACCTTTTCTAAAGATAAACATGGCCAAATAACAATTTACTATTGTCTCTAAGTTTCCACTCAGTATTTTGAAATACAATATTACAAAATACCCTTTTGTATTTCTATAAATATGGAATCTTTTTCTAACTTGAAATGTGTTCTTTCCCTGCATTCAAGTGAACTGTTCCCCTAGATAATAGATGAAGTACAATGAATGGCATGAATGAAAGAGCTCCAACTTGTAGGAATTACACTGGGGATTGCTCTGGAAGGCTGTAAGAGCTGTCCAGCTTTCTTTCTGAACTGGGGGTTATTTATTTTATAAACATGTACATGTAGTCATGCATAGTCATGTTTGCCAAAAATAATTTTTGCCATAAGTGTTTTTACAATGTCCAATTAGTTTATTATTTACTTACTACAAATTTTTAAGATGTAAAGGTAAATCTTGAGCTATGAGCTAAGATATGAGCTGACAAGTTGCCCAAAATACACCAAAAACCATTGGTACTCAGGCATAAATAAGTAAAAAGAACCTACCTGATCATCTTCTCTTGGACAGAAGTAGTATGGACACAGTTTACATGTCAATTTGGTATTTTTCCGGGGGGTACTTTTATTCCAGGGGGTACTTTTATTAGATTTTGAAGATTTTTCCGGGGGGTACTTTTATTCCAGGGGGTACTTCTATTTGAGAGGTGAGAGTACTAGTACTAGTAGTACAGTAAAATTTACCCCCTCCCCTTCATTGATATCTGCGAGTAGAACAAACTCACCGAAACTGAGGAAACATATGAGCCAAAGCACCAGGAAACGGTGCAGGGCTCTCCTTGGATCACAGGCTGCACTGGCGCCGCATCCTGTTAACTCTTCCTCGTCTTCAGACGAGTTTCTTCTTTTTACAAGCGGAGATTTCTCATCAGGTTCCGCCATTTTGGTAAGTTTTGGGTCACGCGCCACTGGGCCGATTCCATTAGTCAGCACTAACATGATCTTAGATTCATGTGAATTTTTTACTTTCAACAATTCTTCTAATGAAAACAAAGTTTTATATCAAAGAAAGCAAATTTATTTTTACAATAATCAATTTTGTTATTTGTACCATATTTTCAGTCATAAATCTTTATATATAGAATTATTATTATAGAAGCCCCTATATCAAAGTTAACTCGCCCATATAGGTCACTAGCGGTCAACTTGTGAAGAGATTACAAGATACATGTCTTTAAACTTCCTTAGCCACACACAGTAGAATTTGAAAACTTATTTGAACATATAAAGAAATAATGTAACTGCTTAACTATTCGCTCTGTGAGTATTGTCTTTGGTACTGTAAAAACCATAAAATTATTTTTACCTCCTTTGTCAAAGTCGACTAGCCCAACAGGGTCAATGGGGTCAATTTGAGGCGCGAAAGTGTTTTTGTGTGATTTTTGGGAAAACATTCGGAGTAAAACTCGTTTTTCCTCGTTCTTTGCAACAGAAAGCATTCACAATATGAATCCTGCATCAACGAATGTTAAGGTGAGAGTTTCATTGTTCAGTCGCTCCTGTAGCTCTTTGATATTGACATCCATGTGAAATGTTTTCTTTGTTGCCCCCCTCCCCCACAGTATACTATATACTTGCTACCGCATACCGACATCCGACTAAATATCATACTGGATCAAACAATACCAAATAGTTTAAGGTTTAGGAGACTTGAATTCGCATTGTATCTATTTGAAAATCCATCAAAATTTTCAATATTTCATTAATTACTGCAATGCAAATACTTAGTAACGTGTATTCAACAAGACAAATTATAACTTGATACGAACAATTCACACACTGGAAGACCTGCTCAATTTATTTGGTACACCAGCCATTTGTGCCAGAAAATGTTACAGTCCTTAGAAAGAAACGTTAAGCTATTGTCCACTGTTAACTGTGCGTGTCGGAAAGAGCTAGGGAAATTTCCCCGGTACAATGAACCTCGGTGTAAATACTGTACATAGTCTCTGTCACTACCAGTGGAGGACTAGTTCTTCAGTATGCTAAAACTGGATCAAGATCACTTTGCTTTTTTTTGTCCCCTCAGGTGAGTGAGATATTTATGGCAGCAGGCCAGGCCTTCTCTAAGCTGGGTGAGATGTGTATGCAGCTCCACCCTGCAGCAGCAGAGGCATCACCTTCCAGGTGGGTACAAAACAAACTATAGCATATTTCCTAGTACAATGTGGTGTTTAAGTGGCTACTTGTGGGCTAGTGGACACTAGATGTAACGGTCGATTCCTGGCACTCCTGGCTGGATACTGTGTCCTTTGGAAAGACATTTTACATGTTTATGGAAGGAGAGATGTGCTCTGCCTTCCAATACTGTGACTGTGTAACTGTGGCCTAAATACAGTGGATAACAACCCACTGCTCATACAGCCTATGGGGTTACCTTTTCCCTTTTAACCTAGTATAACCAAATGTTCAATGGAAGGGAGCTAAGTAATATAGTGAGGAAATTTTTATTTCAATAATACAGAGTGTAGAACTTACTAGAAGTATGTTTTTAGATGTATTTTTACTCAACAGATCTGTTAACTTAAAGGTAAATATAAGACAACATGGAAAATACCATCAGCTTATGTCAGAATCTGTGGAAGATTTGTCAATTTGAAAAACTGAAAATAGATAGTTTATATGTAGGTACAGAATGCTATATTGTAACATATGCTAGTTCGTAGCTGGAATTAGAACTAATGGTTCTATGCAACAGACACAGTATTGAGACATTGTTATAAGTGTACATTTAAAGACTTTGTCATCTTGTGTTTTCTTAAATCCATCAGTGGGAGCACCAAGTGGACGGATGAAGAGATAGAGATGCTGAGGACCTCAGTGGCAAGGTTTGGAGAGGACCTGAACAAGATCAGCGAACATATCAAGACAAGAACAGTGTAAGCGAGCGCCCAACACATTGATTCTGTCCTTTGACCAGGGTTCTAGCCAGCACCCATCCTTTTGTCCTTTGACGGATTTTTTCCTAGGACAGACAAAAATTTTGCCCATTCTGTCCTCTGTGATGGACAAAATCAACATGTGATGATAAGAAAATGAAATTTTGCCAAGATCTCCAGAAATTTAGCACGGATACCTCTGAATTAAGCTGAGCCTACTTTAGTAACAAATATTGCCTCAAAAATGCAGCAAATAGTGTTTCAGAGGGTCTAGATTTCAAGACCCCAAAGATCATTGCACCTTCAGTGCTCGACAGGATTTCCATTCAAAATCCAGTGGATGGGGAAAAATCAGGCTGGCTAGAACACTGCCTTTGACCCTTCCAGATTCCTAATCTAGAAATCATTCTCATCTCTAAATGTTAGATCCATAGATTAAATTACATATTGTCAAAATGATTGACAGCTGTCACAAATGTTTCAGGGCACAGATTAAACAGGCTTTAAAAAAGAAGACGTTTGAAGAAAGTGGTGTTCCTTACAAGCCTCCTGTGGAACAGAAGTCTCCCAAGAAAGGAGGGGGTTTGCAGACTGCTGCAATAGCCGCCGGTCCAACAGCTACCACTACCCCCTCACGATCAGAGCCTCCAGCTAAGAGACAAAGAACGGGTATGAACAATGAAGTACTATGTTAATATGTGTAAAGATATAAATAACATTTTGTTTGAACAAAGCATAATTGAATTAATAATTAAAAAAAAAATCTTTCTTATCTCAGTTTTAGGCCACATTGATTTGATTATATGGATGACATCCTCTGGGTACTGCGGATGAGACCGTGCGAATAAAAAAAGTTTGGCTCCCCAAAGAATGTCTTCACTATGAAATCTAAGTGGCCAGGAAAGTTCAACAAATGACGAAACAATGAAACATGCAGAGTATGGAACAATGGATTCTTTACTTTTGTTATTTTTTATGTCTTCTTTGACCATGGCATTTACATTGGCAATTTATAATAGTAGTATATGTTTTCCAATATATATATATATATTCTTAATCTATGGCGTGTATTTGCTCATTTTGCAACTGCATTTTACAAATTTTAAACAAATAATCTCATGCACTTACACTCACAGCTAGAATTTGACATAATCATCTGCAATAACAACTGTCTTTCCAGATGTTCCATACCAACAGTACCATGAGTCAGACAATAACGACACCCTGGTGGACATAGAGGGTCTGGAGGGAACATCTTCAGAGTCACCCATTAAACATGACATCAACTTAGGAGTAGCACAGTCAGAACAAGGTAAGGGCAGACATTGTAAATTTTGTATGTCCTTCATAGTATTCATAAACTTTATTCTTCGACAGTTGTACACAGTACTTCTTTTAAAAATGAATGACTACATGTGTTTGTATTTTGTATTTTATATGTACGTAGTTTAAGCATGTTCCAGATGTCAATTTCTCTCCTCCGTTATGATTTTAACACCTTCGATTTTAAACATTGTGAGTTAGCAACTTATTCAGATCGTGTCTCTATGTACGTGAAATCTGCTACGCTAATAAATTCTTGATTGATTGATGATTGATTAATGTATGGCAACAATATATAATATACACATACTAGTATTTGATTTACTGAATTTCAACCTGACAGGCAATGGAAAATATACTCAAATCTTGAGTTCACTCTAGAATCCTTCAAGTATTTTATACTTGCCCAAGATTTTGCTACATTCACATACTTTCACTTGTATGGATATCTTGAAAATAAAGAGCTATACCCCGGTATTGGGTTATGTGTGTACAGTATTGCTATGACTCAATCTTTGCACATCTTACCCCATTTTATGTTCATTCCTTATTTTATCCTCCTATAAGCCACTATTCCTCATCTTTTATTTTCTAGTCTATATATTGATTAAGATGATTCAATCCCCCTCTATAGGTTAAAATGGAATCTTCCTAAATACATGATATTTTTTTGTCTTTTCTCCTGCAGATCAGTTGAGTCTGGACTCAGGACTGATGATGTCACACAGTGTACCCCTCTCATAAGGAAACCTTTATTCACATTTTATACTACTTACAACATAGCTTTAGTTACTGTATTTTGTATCTATAAAATTATATGTATTTGTATGATGGACTTTTACAAAATATGAAGGTAGTGTTTTGTAGAAATATGCAAAGGTATTGGATTTAAAAGATCCAGTTAACTGTAAGAAGAGCTAAGAATGTTGTTAGTGGCTTTTGGTTTGCCTTTTATTTTTATTTTTATGACAGTCACTATAGAAATATTGATACCACTAATCTAAGATGCATGGAATCCATGCAAATGTACATGTAGTTAATGTTCAACAAGGACTAGCATTTGACTTTAATGCTAGGGTGTAGAGAATGGTACTATACATCTAGAAGCAAAGCACAAGTCTCTTTTGATGTGACTTAAGTGAACAGGTACCTTCAATATCAGTTTAATATAAACAACAACATTCCACTTTGGGCTATCTTTTTTGTAGTTCTTTCCAGCACTTTAACATTGATATTACTTTAGTAAATTACTTAGGAATATGAGACTTGTGACCTTAGCTGAGCAGAATAGTATTGTTGAAATCTTGATATTCTAATGTGTAACTCTAATAGGTAAGAGATCTACTAAGTAACCCTGCCCATTGCCATGTGAGCTCGAGCCACATTCTGTTGACCTGTACAGGTAGAATTTACATAGTCTTTGTATAAAACAAACTCTGCCTTCCTGGGCTGTAACTGGCCCCTCCCCACAGAGGCTGGGTGGATGTTGGGTGGGCTGCTATAAGCAATATTTAATCAGGCTAGAGTTTAGAGGGTTGATTCCTAGACTCAAAGTCTGGAATAGGTTAAAGCCATTCTAAACTGGAAGTAGCCTGTGTGCTCTGATCAAATTTTATCTTTCTAAACTCAGAATTACATTTAAACTTTTGATGGTTCGGTAAAGGGCTGACAAGCCCTCACCTTTACCTTCCAAAATCCTACTCTGAAAACAGCTAAGGGACTTGTGGCCCTGTATAATATATGTGGCAGTAGATATAAGAACGATAAAAATGATATCAACAGATAGATGCCCACCTAAACCTACAGTAAATGCCTTTTGAGTTTGGTATTTTTATGGAGTTTTCTATGAAGGATCACCACAAAAATGAAACCATTGTGAAAATTTCAAGAGTAACTTGTGAAGTTATAAAGAGATGTGCAAAACTCATATAAACAGTCAACATATTGAAATTTGATACTTGAACGAAGTTCCCATTCTAAAGTTGATACACGCTACTAGTATTCTCCAAGCAGATCTTGCCGGGGCATAAGATAGTATCATATGCTGGTGAAGGAGTTTAGCCGGCAGAGGGGTTTAGTTCTATCCTCTGCCGGCTAAACTTTCCCATCTTATGATACTATCTAATGCCACGGCAAGATCTGCTTGGAGATTAGCATGTAGTGTCTTTTACAAAGAAAATGCCACAGATTAAAATTCATATAGGTAAAAATTCATATTTGAAAATGTCTCCAGATTATGCTTTAAAATTCCTTGGCTTTGCACAAGATTTTTGAGACATTTTCCCTCTGTTCTATTCATATTTACCAGTAAGTACTATTCAGACTTACTACACTCCTCTTTCCTTCCGAATTCCTTCTAACGGTACGCTATTCATCACTATTGGCAACCATTCCAATAACAACCCATTCTTCTTGTCTCCTTTAAACTCACGCCCTAAAGTCACGACCGATGGTATTTAAAGTCTGCTCACGTACAAACAGAGCCTCTGGAAAGCAGCTAGTAGTATAATTGCGACTATACCATCTGTACCCTTTTTCATCAAGGCACTCTGAGGGTGTTTATGAGAGTTTTTTTGTTCATTGCGATCACGTTTTGGGTGATTCCAAGTTGTTAATCTTGAACGGAAGAGAGCGTGAGTTCAAAGAGAGTCAAAACGACACCCCCGTATTTACAACATGCTTGGTTTACCTCCGAGGGAGGGGTCGAGTTAAAGGACATCTCAGCTAGCGTCGACTCTTCGGTTGGAGAATCTATAGCTCCTACCGACTCAAGCTTCAGTGTCAAGACTTCTACTTAACACGCAACGAGACGTCTTCGATGAAAGCAACGCTTTCTTGGAACACTTCTTTGATTTCTACTTCGATGCATTTTGCGGGATCTTGCGCTAAGTCTACCAACCCCCTTTGTCGTTGGAGTGCAGCTTATTCTGATTTTGATAGTAGACCAAAACTTTCTGAATGATTGCCAAGTCGTACGTGTACCCTAGCTGATAGGATTAACCATGTTTATCGAAGTGTGCTGCAAAGTTAAAGAGCTGTGCACTAGACTGTTGTCAACAAGCTAGCTGAGGAGAATCCACCCAGGAGGTCCTGGCAGCCTCTGTCGACGGAGCACAGATTACGTTTTAAAAGGAGTCGCCATTTGTCTCATTTTCCCAGGGCACTGAACCTCACCGATTCTGCACAATTACTGTCCTTTTTTGTGTCGTATTTTCTTCACAACATCTTAATCCTGTGGAAGGATTCTGGTTTGAAGCGGTTTTGCTGTATTGATAGCCAATGAGATTGACTTTGGCCACGTTTTTTGAGGACGCAGTTTGCCCGTATCCAGGAGTCTCGCAGCACGACGGAAAGAATTCCACCTCCACATGACGTCTCTAATGTAGGCAGCCACAACATTTGCGTGTCCCCAAACGGGTCCTTCATAAAGAGAGGTAAATGATCATTGCTTTGTTAACATTGATACCATCTGTTTATAACATGACAGTCATTTAGTAATTAGAGACAATACGTCTTTACGCGGACATTAGATAATGGTAGATAGATTATCACTAAATCGTAGAACTTACACCTTATAACGTGTATTTTTGTGCACGGAAACTTTGAATACAGCATAGTTAGACTGAGAGGATCTCAACATGATGGGTGATACTTAAAAGACTTTTAGGATCTTTTTTAATGTATGGCGGCAATAATGCTCCGTTAATCGAATCTCAAAACAGTGATTGCAAAAGAAATATGTTCGTACCATGTAACGTTACTGTTACAATATTCCATGTGTTCGTAATACAGATACATCAAACATTTTTTCTCTCACTTTTAGGTCGAGAATTTAGAAATCTGGCATTAGCTGAATCCTGGTCTGACTATTTGACCTTGTCTGAAATGTAAGGTTACCAGTTGACCTACTGTCTGTACTGAGTGCAATATATTATGTCAGGGTGACTAGATTTATAGGTGAAACTTCAAACAAAATACCATATTTTGATATTTTCAGTGTCATATACCGACAACCACATGTATATTTCTGTCAATGTGTCAGCAAGTACATTTTAAGGTAAAACAAGAAAGTTTTGCTTCTATTTCTATAAAATGCCTGCGTGTGAAAATGTTTCAGAAACATCTTCTTCACCAAAGAAAGATAAGAAAACTGCTCTTTTTCTTGTATTTTCGCCTAAATTTTCTTCCTGCAAGAATACTCTTTCTTCGAATTGTAGTATTCAAGATTGCTGAGCAAATTAGAAATACGATGGTTGTCAACATATTTAGCGTCCAGACCACAAGCCGACTGCGTGGAATTCTAAAGAGCTGTCGAACAAAGCGGCCGTGGCTTGGAATGTGACTCTTACTATACTGGTGGGGTCGTTTTGTTGTTTTGGGAACGCTTGTGTGACAAAACGTTTCAGGGGAAAGAGGGAGGTATGCCGCGAGTCAGACTGTACGGGTAAATACTTTATAGCAAATAAGTAGTTTCATATTGATATGTGCATGTATAAAAGCCCCAGTATTTAATTTCGGATAACAATTTCAACTAATATTTTGGTTAGGAATGACATTTATTCGTTATTCTACATATCTAGTGTCTAAAATCACGCATACACATCATCATCATGTGGAATAGTCTGAGGGATAACTTGAGGCAGGCACCTTCAGTCTTTCGTTTAGGAACTTGGCTCGACGAGAAATTATGTAGCTATGGACTATGAGATGGACTGATATTATGTTGAATACGAAAATGTCTATGGAATGTTGAATTGTATCTTTTATGTACTACATTGTATTTAGAAGGTATTTAGACCTCTGACCTCCTCCACCCTTGAAATCTTGAAAAACTGCTTAGGCCGATGATGTACCAAGGTTAAATAAAGGTTAAAAAAACATCTTAGTGTCTAAAACGTTTATAGAATTGTCTGCAGTGGACGTACAAGGTAGAATTGATAGCTCCTCCGACGAAACTATTTATTCTTCAGTCAACTATGATATGCTCGCGGTCGATGCGTGTAACAGGAAGTGATTTCAACTTCTCTACTTTCTTGCATGCTAAGACTTTACCGATTTCAATTTTTTTTTCTACCCTGTAAGGAATGTATATTGTTCAACAATATTGTTGCTATCAAACCTTTCTACTTCCAAAAGTTCGAATGTTACGATATTGTTGCACTGTGAAATGAGGGTTGGTCGCATTAGTTTTGAAGTCAAAACTTTACCCGCTATAAATATAGCATCAGCATAAGAAGTGTATGTATGTTACAATGAATTTGAAATTTGATGATCATGACCTTCCCCACACGGGAAGAGCAATTATGACGTCAGTGGAAGTTCAAAGATCAATTTGCATATCTAAGGTCATTTTCCCGTTGAATGTATGTTGGGGCTCCCTGTCAGTATAACTCTTATCATTTGCGAGCGTACGCGATGTTTTATACGTAGCGCCAGAAATACCTATTTTGTAAGAATAATATTTTCTTTAACAGAAACTACAGGAAGAATCTTAGCAGAGGATGGACTGTATGTATGATGGAAACCATGCCAACTACAATAGCGCTTATCACAATGCCTCCACCCTGGACGCCACGGCGAGGTCAAAGATTATCGCCACGGCAACCAGAGTCAGACGAGACAAAGACGATCCTGACATCACCGTTCTGGTGGCGGGAAACGGTGTGAACGTAGCCAGGGTTCACATGCCTGCAGATGTTAGGGTGGGGATTTCTGCCTTTCCCAAATACATTATCGTTGATATTTTCACACATGATACTAAATGATATAGACATTATAGTGACTGTTACGTAACCTGCGATGATAATTGTTAAGCTAAATGTGGATCCAAATAAAGTCAAAGTCAAAGATAATGATTCATGTACTCATGTAACAAAATAACCACGGAGCAACTAATGATAAGCTGTAGAGATGTAGGATATGTAAGGAAAAGACGGCGTGGCTTTCAGGTATTAGACAGACATTCTTTAAAAATTAAAAGAAATAACATTTTATAACGTTATACTGTGTTACTAGTTTCTTGCGCAAAAATACTGCCAGTGCGTAGTACTAGTAATGGCAAATATTGTATTGAATCGCATTTTTACGCTTGGTAACCGCAAAACTTTATTTACGTTTTCTGTACCTGGATTTCATAAACTTGTGCTGTATGTTGTGATACAGGTGACGCCGCTAGGTGTCGTGACTGGCGCCATAACCGTGGTAGCGGTCGGTCCTTACGGCAACAAGGCGCACTGCACCCTGGTCAAACAGAAACCAGGCCATTATCATGGGACTTATACACCAACCATTGTAGGTGAGCAAACACCGTTAATATGGTTCTACAGAAAACCGTAGCAAAGAAATGGCAATATACAGTTGTAACGTTACCTAAAAAGAATGACAACCTCTCTACTTTATTGTTGTTATGACAAGCACATACATATAAGCCTGCGGATACCATCCGGAAAGTAGTTCGCTCCGACGTTTATACAGTTTATACTATACTAAATACAGTCGCTTCTAGCTTTGACATTTATTATAAACTATGAACAGTCGCTTCTCTGCTGTTCAGAAGCGAACATTGGAGCGAACTACTATCCGGATGGTACACTGGCTACTTACATATACCATCCATTTCAAGAAAATGTATAAGATTTTTTACGTGACCTGACAACTACCCTGCTGGTTTGTTTAGGACAGAAAGATAGCATATATAAAGTTACATACACTGATGTCACAATTGAATCACGTGACGCAGATGAAATGTACAAATCAAATTTACTTGACACTTTCGAGGTTTAATCATCCAACATGGCGGACAATACTTACGTCATAGTCACGTGAGTGCAAATGTGCAATACTGGAATACCTCTTATGTACGAAAACTATTTTCCAGGAAGCTGGCTTGTATCAATCCGGATCGACGGAAACGCGGTTCCGGGAAAGAAGTTCACCTGCAATGTGTACGATCCCCGCAAGGTGAAGGTGTTCGACACCCAGCCGGGAATTCTGGGAAGGTTGTGTACCTTTGGAGGTGAGGGCCGCAGCCAAGTGTTGAACTCCAAATGTGTCAGGTCAAATTAGATCACTTTGCTAATTCATGCGGCTCTTCTGGCTTTAGCTACACATGGCATTTGTAGGGTTCATAGTTCAGATTAAGACAAACATCAGCACACTTGCAAAAAAAAGAGAATGAAAGAAAATTTTTGACATCTCAGCGGCACTACTGGAATATCATACGATAAAATCATCTATTTGGTGAGAATAACGGATATTCACATTAAAACGACCAAAAACGGTAAGACCCCCCCCCCCCCCCGTACAATTCCCCCCCCCCCCGTACAATTCGTACCTAACGATGTACCTAACGCACTAACTAGACTGTACACGTGCATATAGACTGTATTAAATCTTAAATATGCCACAAAATTGCATATTGTGCATAGCGTTATGCTTTTCCTCGCGCGACCAGTCACTGACAATATGATATTATATACTTCCATTTCATCTAATCATTTTTCCCAAAATATTGTTCATTTGATATACAGAGCGATAAATGTATATTACTATCTCTTCGCCTCTTGCGGTTTCTAGGAAGGTATGCAGTTACAAACAAATGAGTATCCTACAAGCCGTTACCATAGCAACGACCTTTGCCATACAGTCCTACCAAGACGATACGTTGAGCTGTACACACCCTTAGTAGCAAACCAGAGTTGATTCGCTAGGGGGGATAGCACGTACCAATTTTGAATTGCAGCATGCCGTTATAACCGTTATATTTTGAAATTAACGTTACACAATTCCCTCTCAGTTTAAACTCGAAAGCAATTGACATACACGTATGTGTATACATGTGCGGACTATCTTGTATTAATTCAATGCGCATGTGCTATACAGGCATTTATTAATATCTTCCGTCCTACTTTAAGACATACACAATGAACGTAAAACACATCTTTAATCTGATCACCCGGTACCTGTCAATTATGATCCTAATATAGACGTCGTATCCAAGAATAGCAGGGTAGCTCCACCCACTATGAATCACGGTCTATTGTCTGCTCGGTTTACCGATATTTTCCGCTAAACAAAACCATTGTTTACACTTAAAGGTCAGCGGTCTCGTTTGTCACTCCCGTGTCATATTGACGGGGAAACCCTTTCATGAAAGGTTGTCAGAAAACCCTGGTGCTCCGCATTTTCCTAACATTTCGATGTCTTCCTCGCTGCAAACGGACGTTGCTTCAGCTCCTCGTACGAACGTGAGACATGTCGGTAGCCGTTTCGTTTTCACTCGGCTGAAAGTAAGTTGGAATCCCGAGAGAGCTCTATAAATATCACGGCGGATATTTGGGCGTGATTTTATGGTGAAATTATGAAGGTAAGAGCCGTTACCCTTGGCTACGCGTCATCCTTTGAGCGAAATGTCGTCTGCAATTTTTTCGTTTGCAGAAACGCTAAGAATATTTCATTTTAAGGCTGCAACTTGTCTACAAATTTCAGGTGTACGTTGCATACACCATTCCTCATTGTCTAGTACTTCAGTTTTGATTTATGTATCGCTATATCTATTATGTCGGCTTTGTACTACTTTTAGCCACAGCGCAAGACGTACACTACTATATCTCACTATATAAGACAAGTAGATATTTCTGTAATGATTTTCACTGACTGTACGTTGTAGTTCAACCAATCGGATTCTGTATGCAGAAAGAAATTTTCGTTAACTTTGCACGTTTTCACGATAGTTTCCTTTAATGCTGAGCTATAATCACTGGTAGCGATCATTTGCCTAAATGTCAACAAAAGACTTTCATACTCACAAGCATCACAAAATGTATTTCATTCATTCTGTGTTCTTACTTTTCGTGATTTCAAGTTATCTGTAATTGATTGTTGCTTATGATAGTTTCTAAGAGACAACGGGTTTTCGGCTAAATGCTACGTACTCCCTTAAATCTCATATTAGTCAACATGAATACGATACATATACATATAGTATTAGTTGTAAACGGCTTATTGTTTTTTTACTATGCCCATATACATGTAGTAATGTTGTCGACATATCATTAAACTGACCAAGTACAGTTTCCGAATTGTGAAAATAAGATAACTGTTTCAATGAACTTCTTAAAAATTGCAATATTGATTGTTAAGAGTATCATAGATATGAAATTATTATGATGTGCACTGTATACTATGTATAAGGCAAATATAGAAACAAACTGTGTATGTGTAAAACATTAATGACAGAAGAAACGTGACCAGAGTGACCAGACATGATGTTTGTTTTGCAGTCAACACACGGGAGGCAGGGGAGGGTGACCTCTCCGTGGTGGTGATCTCTCCCAAGGGGCGGATCGCAAGTCGCGTGCGCAACGAAGGTCTCGGCAAATATCGCGTGAGCTTCTCACCGGAAGTCGTTGGGATGCACAAAGTTTTTGTCAACTACAACGGAGATGAGATTGCAGGTGATTTTGGAAGATTTTATTGCTCTTTAAAGACCTTTAAAACCTTCAATTTTTGTCTTTTTGCTTGCGTGAAGTGTGTTCACGTTTGTTCCCAATGGCTCGGGTCCAAGTTTGTTCACAGGCTGAGTTGTAACCGGTGACTGGCAGAATACAAAGGTTGCAGCATTTGAATTTCTTCTGCAGCTTGTTTGCCTGCGTAATGTGTGTTCACGTTCGTTTCCAATGGCCCGGGTCCAAGTTTGTTTCCAGGCTGATTTGTAACAGGGGACTGGTAGGATGCAAAGGTTGAGTTTGAGAAGTCAGCAACCCAAAGAAAGGGATGTGCCAAAATTGGAGCGTACGAGTGAAATGGAACTGATAGCGTTTGTTTTCTAGGAATATCCAAAATTATGGAGGTATCAGATATTCTTGTTCAGTAAAGAATCTAAATTTGATATTGTTGTCCTTCAGAGTCCCCGTTTCAAATCGAAGTGGGGAACACCAGTGCCATATCTGCCCACGGGAAGGGCTTACAGAGATGTCGTGCAGGGTCAAGGTCAACCTTCAAGATCAAAGGCTGCAGTGGCGGTGACATCAAGGTTACGATAACAGGTAAAGTCCTCTTACCTATTTGAAAAAAACCCAGAGTGTTTTCCCTCTGGCCTTGTGTCAAGCTACTTGCACACAATTTCTGATTGGCTGAAGAACGAAGAAGCTTAGTGGCAAGGCCTTGTGTACAGCCCAGCCTTTCCCAACCTTTATGGGGGAGAAAGAACATGTCAGCGAAAACAATATGTTTTCTCCGTTGGGAAAACGTAAATATGAGAGAAAGTTTATTTGCAAGTTCATGCCCGTAGGCTAATAACGGATACAGTTTGATAGCCTCACCTGCACATGTACTGATGACTGAATGATTGGTCAAAATAGTCCTAACGTTTGTCATGTCTAATTTTGTACGAAGGTCCCAGTGGAGCCACCGTGCCCAACATCACTAACGTGTCCGGAGGAAACTACGTCTGCGAGTTCACACCATTTGAAGCAGGTAACGTGCCGTTCTTAAGCCTTCTAAACATCTAGAAATAAGAAATACGTGCTCTTACGTACATAAAGCATCTAAAAGCTCCTGTAATTTTTCGTGCATTTGCAAATTTTAAGGTTTGTTTTCCCTGCCATTGCCGTTGCCATTGCCATTGCCTTTGCCATTGCCATTACCAATGATACGACTTAGACCCCATTCATAAAGAAAAATAAACGAGAATTGTGTCCGCTTCTAAAATGCTACTACTAGGAGCTTTTACATTTGGTTGACTTTTCTTTCAAACTCCAGGTGACCATGAAGTTGATGTGCAGTACAACGGAGAGTCGATAGAGGGCTGCCCAGCTACCATCCAGGTGTATGATCCCAGAGCTGTGGTAATTCACGGTGTGGACGATGGGGTGGTCGGGCAGCAATGTCTTTTCCAGAGTATGTAATTTTTTTTATTGCCTGTCTGTCACCAAGTTACGAAGATGATAAATTTCTCATCATGTAAACTTTTCTGAAGAGGTAAAAGAATCATATTTGCATGATTTACATGTTATAATGTGCGTCATGTATTGTACGAATCATAGTAGTAATTAAATGTATCACTAAAGCTAAAATAAATTTAAAACGATATGTAGCTTCACCCCAAGGGAGTTAAGTATTGTCCCATTTTTCTCCATTTCTTTCTCAACATCTATCTACTACCTCTATCTCTTTACGTTTTTGTGTACAAGAAGGGGTTAAGTCTGCCTTCTTTGTCACACTGATAAAATGGATTTTGAAAACCTAACTATAACAACAAAAATATATCTGTTTTTTTTTCTTCAATGATTTTACACACAATACGTTGGAGAAAGAGGATAAACCTGTTAAGTTGCCACTTTTGTAGATGCCCGAGTTTGTCAAAAGTCAGATCATCTGCAAACGTTACACTGTATTGTTGAAATTATACGAATAGTCTAGGAAATTATACGAAAAGTTTAAATGTATTGTTGTTGCAGTTGATGTGTCCCAGGCCGGAGCAGGTGATGTACAGATTAAGATCCTGAACCATGGCCGCCCGGTCAAATGGAAACTGTCCTCCATTGAACCCAACAAGCTCAACGTGTCATTCATCCCGGAGAGGGCGGGGCCTCATGACGTCACAGTCACTTTCGAAAATGACACTGTCCCAGGTGAGCTTTGGACCATTACATAATATATTATGACAATCTTTGGGAGGGGGTTATTACTCATAACGTTTAGAATTAGAACTGTTTTCGTTTCCTTGCTTAACAATTTTTCTGTAAACTTAGTTGTTTTACGCACTAGTTTTAATTCTAGTGTGACTACGTTGCATGCGCATTTTATATCTCATATCAATTTTTTTATAAAGTAATGTGTAGTTTTTCATAATTTTTAATCATAACCATGTTGTTTTGTAAATTTAACAAATATGGTTTACTGTCATTTTGTGTTACGTTTTTTTTTCGTGATACTTAACTTTTGTTACAACCATTATATCTATCATGAGTTCACTTATGTATGTTTGGTTTCACTATCTGACCTGATATTTTCCCTATGTAATATGTTTCTGAATACAATATACTTAATTCGGTTTATTTGATTTCTGCTGCAACATTAGTTCGTTGGGTGACCAACATATGAGATTTCAAGCTTGCCTTGCACAGTTGTTATTATCATTACCATATTCGGTTATTGTATTTACTAGTTATGTACAAAATAACCAAAGGCAAATAAACAACCTTTATAAAAGCCACAGTGCCCACAAAGTCCTGAATGTTTTATTCTCAGACAGAAAAAAAAACTTCAGAGAGTGCCACAATTCAGCTGTATAATATCTGCACTAGAGTTTGGATGCTTGCTGAATACGGTATGCAATTATTGCTAACATATGATTTAATGGCATCAGATCTCTTAAACTTCAGCTTTAAACTTTTTATTGTCACATAGCTACGAAAGGTTCAACAATACAATGGCATTCTATATGCTGTGAAGAAATAATAAACCATGTATGAATGCATTAGTTACATTAGATTTACAGTAATGCTCCGATCAAATGAAACTGTTATGGTTTATTAATAACTATACGGCAGGTTATTCACTGAGCACATGACCTTACTTTAGGTTCTAGATCCTCAATCAAAATCCTTCTGACCTCAGAATTTATACCATTATGATGTGGCTGGATTCCGTGGCATGGTACAGGGAAAGTCACTTTGCCCCCCTCCCCCTTGGGAGAGAATTCCGTGTGGGTTAGAGTACATTGTGACGTCCGCGAACAACGTAGGGTTGGTTTTTCATCGTTATGTTGGTGAGGCAGAGAGAACGGACGACTCATGCTGAGACGGGTGCTTTTAGTTCATCTAGGTAGGTGACTACAAATTTGATTGATAGCCAAACAACACCTCTTCTTTGCCTAGTGGCATAATTAGAGTCATTTGTAATTACGACTCACAATACAGATGGCTATTACAGTTTGGAGCCTGTTGCCATTCGCTGGTGCGTATCTTGACGTAAGTCTGTGGTATTTGTTAATGTCGGTGGTTGGGCTAAACATATATCAATTCCTGTTGAAATCTATGTAATGCAATCCATCCCAGCTAAAATATGAATTCTTTAGGTTTTCATATACATTAATAAACCTTGAGTAATTACGCTCGTGGGGTGTTAAGTGTCTTCATTAGTTCATATCACGGAAATCTGTTTTTTGAATATTAATTCACATCTATGCACTCGCACGTGGGATATTTCCTCGACTATTTTGCGAAATTCCAAATAAGCTTAACCTTTAATTTCATCGTACAAAATGTACATTTTGAATGGAATTTACCCGATTCCTGAGTATTTTCTCTCATTGACTTCAAAATATCGGTAGTAGCTTTTATTATGCGTCTCTTTGGCAGTAATGATAGTATGACTCAACAGATACAGTACAGTTTGACGTATGAAAAATCTCTTAAACATTACATTATGATTACTATTATATCCAGCCAAGACGTTGTGATGACTGCTGGCCACTTTATAACTGTCCGAGCACCTAAAATTACAAAGAAACTATGCGGTCTGTTTTGTGTCTACGTGATAACAGGTGATAAATCATGGAACACGCATCACGCCAAGGTCAAGAACCCCGCCGTGACTTCATGCAACATGAGAACTTGATTACATACTCGTTTGTGTATGTTTGAAAATTGATACCATTGACAATAACAGATACAGTTTGCAATCTGTTGCTGAAATATCACTTAGTAAACGATTGTATGGGTGGTCCACGCCTCTAACGACGTTGTTGTCAGTTCATGGTAGTTTACTTAGCGCTTTTTTTTGTTTCGACGCCCTTGTCCATTTTGATCAGAGAAGGATATTAATGTCCAGACACTTTTCATGTATTTTTCATGAAGCTATATAATTTTTTGGGTCAGTACCTTAAGAGGGTTCCCTTTGTTGTGACAATTCACTGATAGTTAAGACGTGAATGTTTAAGTGACCAAAATGTGACAGCCAAAGAATGGTCTCTGTTGATGATGTTCAAGATAACGATCTTAATGGAGATCGGATGACACTTTCGATGATGATGATTATGATGATTTCGCCTCTAGCTATAGTTGGGAATCTTTGCCTATATGGTTCTCATAGCCAAACCAAAATAAGATGATGACGATAAATTTATCTATGTGTTTACAATGACGATCCTGACATTGTTGATAATATGACGATGATCAAGAGTGGCAGTGGCAGCAACAGCAATGTTTGCCACGGCCATCGTGGTGATGGCGAAACTAGTAATAACGACGATAACAAAAATGCCTATGTTGACATATTTGATATGACATGGGTAAGGGACTGATAATGATGATAAGATAGATAATAGTTTATGCTGATAATGACAATGATGACGTTGCAGATCATAAATGTCGGTCATAAATAAGAGTACTGATACTGATGGTTACAGTGAATACAAGTTTAAATGTGATGACGTTGAAAATTATGTATTGTATACTAGTATTTGTCATGATAAATGAATTCAAGTATGATATAGCGAGATAGGTGATAATGACAACAGTTCCCCTCTCTCCTCCTAGGATGTCCGTTCCGCTGCAATGTGATCGACCCGAGCCGTGTGACGCCCATCAAGCACCAGCCCCGCGTGGCCACGGCAGGCCGCCTGACCAACTTCACGGTCACCACACGTGACGCGGGGGAGGGCAACACCACCTTCATCATCACAGGTCAGAAAAAACAATTTCGCAAATTTCATCATTTTATAGTTTTGTATAACAGAAGCTTATCTAAACATAAGCTGGAAGATGGATTCTAAATTGCATTTACTCGATTCAAAACAAAAGTTTAATGTAAACGTTTGCCTCCAGCTATTGCTATTCTACAGTACTGCAACCTTCTTCAGCTGACAGAAGTCACATCTAGAACACGTGACTTCTTAATGGGTCAAAGGTTATCGGAAGTCTATCCCGTCCCCCAACTAGATGATGGATGATTGGTCCAAAAGCATATTTGTGCTGTCCATGGAAGTGTGAACTACGTGACATTTTGATATTGGTTCCCATAATATTTCATGATGTAGCTGACGCCTTTACACTATGTAATATTTTAAATTGCACCGTTTAAAGTTATGAGAAAATGTTTACTTTTCAACTATCTTATATCAGACCCGTTCGGAAGTGTGATACCGTGCCGAGTGGAGAACGAACGGCATGAAGTTAGGGCACACTGGACACCGTCAGATGTCGGTAAGTACTAAGTAGAGCCAATTAAAATTTGAAATTAGTATTGGTCTCATCAAATGCATGTATAACTAGCTGATAAGGCAAAAAAGAAACTAACACCAATGCAAATTCGAACCTTGATAAAATTTAACAGTATCTGTGCATTCGTTTATAATAATATATGAGGCAGCTATGTTAAGAGATGATTTTGCAACAAGTTTGTCGCTAGCACATAGTCGAAGGTGATAAATTCCACATGAAAATGATAGATATGATAAATATACTGATATCAGGAACTAGTTTTTACAGTGCACTACATTTGAAATATACATCCAGTTAGTTTCCAAGATTTGACTTTATCTAGTTTAAGGTAATGGAAAATGTAAAGTTAACCGAAAGAATTAAACTACAGAGTTGATTCAAAATGACGTTACTCAATAAAGACATATAGTGAACAAATATCGTGGGAGACTAAATAAAAAAAAAAGGTTTTAAAAAATGACTACTAACGTTCTTGAGTAAACACAACTTGTTACATATTATTGTTAGTGGGAATCACCTAGATTTATGACATTGTCAAGAAGAGCTGGTATGTGTAATGGAATTTCTCTTATTCTTTTTTAATAGTATTGATTGTCAATTAATCATCCCAGGGGTCATTTTGGACAATCCCTTTGAGCTACATTTTTTATTTAGGGCTTCCTGCAATTTGTCCACACACTGGTCACAAACAAAAAGGCATCCATAAATTTGTCATAATCTAGAATACATTTCTTCAGGCGTGCTCATTTTCATTGTCTGCTTCCATTGTGCAGTTTTATGCTTTTAAATACCTGTACCTTATTTTTGGAATACGTTATTGGAAGGGTTCATATATAGGGTTATAATTCATTATTTGGATGTGGAAAATCACAGACAACATAGACAAAATGCACCACTATGAATGTTAATTAAGATAGTAAAACTCTGAAGGTCATTAGCAAACTGTAAACAACAGAGTACCATACTGTTTAGTTTCTTGTAACACTTTTCCAATTGTATATTTTTTAACGTAACGACTTATGCTGTAGTATAAGAATATGGTTACACTTACAGTACATGCTTTTCTTGTCCTACGATATCAACAAATTAGATATTATTGATCAGTTAATGAAGCTTACCCATCCAGGTAAACAATATTCAAATACAATTCAATCCCTACCACTAGATAAAAAACGGAAATTCATTTCCGGACGTTTCGAGTGACATCCATCACTCTTTTTAAGCGTCGCTAGAATGTCCTGGCAGAACAATTCAACACAAGTACAGCTAACTAGAAAATAATGGTTGAACATGTCATTTTACTAACTCCTAAGATCTCCTAAGGATCGACTTCTATGCAAATGTCACTCAAATGTAAATCATGTTATAGTTCTATATGTTAAGACAATAATACCATGGGAAAAGTTATTGTCCTTTGTGATGCAAAGCGGGGACCCATGTACATTCTTTGCTTTTTACTTCAAGTTTTGACAATTTGAGTTCATGATGGTTGACACTATAAAAACGTCTGTTCGTAGGGAGGCACCATGTTCAGGTACTGTTTGGAGGTGTGGAGGTTCCCGGTAGCCCCTTCGTGGTCCAATCGTATGACTCCAGTAAGATTTCGATTGAGGATCTGGAGACGACTGGTAGACCAGGTGAAATGTTGGAGTTCACTGGTACGTATAAGTTATCATTTATCATCTCCAAATACATAATCATGATGTATATACGTATGTATGTTTGTATGTATGTATGTATGTATGTATGTATGTATGTATGTGTGTATGCATGTATGTATAGATTTATCTATCTGTATCTTAGGGATGGGTGACGGTACAGAAAATTCAGGTACAGGTCCGGTTCAGCTTTAGAGGATAAGGTTCATGCAGGTCCGGACTTGATCCTGAACATTAATCTGTAAAAACTTGTAAATGGGCGATCCTCAAAACAATGTTCTATGTCGCTACAAAGGATTCTGTCTGGTTTGGTGGAATATTCAACGTTCATTGGCGTTTTAAAATTCTATCCGAGTCATGTCGACAGCACTACCTGCGATTTTCCAATGAAATGTGTTTTATCAGATATGCCGATCTGTAACTTCCACATTGTGCACCCCACCTAGCTTTCTATTGACAGGTGCACACATTGTGCACCCCACCTAGCTTTCTATTGATAGGTGCACACATTGTGCACCTCCACCTAGCTTTCAATTGACAGGTGCACACATTGCGTACCCCCACCTAGCTTTCTATTGATAGGTGCACACATTGTGTACCCCCACCTAGCTTTCCATTGACAGGTGTGCACAAATTGTGCGCCCCCACCAAGCTTTCTATCGACAGGTGCGCACCAATTATCACCTTCAGGTTGACTATTTAGCACACGCTCCTCCGCTCGGTGAAGACATCCCCACATTTTACACATGATTAATCTGCGTGCATTATCACTCATTCAGAGATGCCCGCAAGCGTCCTCCCTTTATGAATCGGTATAACCGTATAAATAATGAATAGCGACTAAAATATACATAACCAAAAAGGAGCGCAGGAAGAATAGAGAGTTATTGGGGTGAATGCTTGGGTCATGTTGGTCCGCTCTATATTGGGACTACTGCACGATTATTTCTGGTGATATGACATTACGGTTACCGCATCACTTTTATTATGGCTAATATATGACAATTAGTCTTATTGTCACCATAATCTTTTCTTTTGCATAATCATTATGTAGTGTTTAATTAGCGCCTTAGCATGCTTAGTAACTACTGTTTTTTCAGGTTTCGAGATTTGTCTCTGCAAATCTTAAGAGACGAATTATTCCAATATCATTCATTGGAGAGATATGGAATTTGGCAAGCATTAAAATGCAAATTTATCTTGATTAACTCTATATTCGACGTAAAAGATAAAATTTGAAAAGAACACAAACAAATATAGATATTGGAACAATCATGCATTATCGTCGTTGTTATAATGGCTGTTACTTTGTGTACGTTTTTAATACCAATGTGATGCTTTCAATTATGTTTGTGTGTCTGTGTGTATCTTTGTGGATGACTCAAGAAGCTGTGGATCTATCTTTATGATACTGTCGGTGGATAAGGGTAGGCAAAACAAAGGGCAATTTTGTTAATGGGCCTCCTATCAAATTTTGACGGTACTGAACCGACCTTCCGGTTTTGATGTCTCGTTTGTCATGTAGTAAATACGGAAGGAGCGGGAGAAGGTGACCTGAAATGTCACGTGACCACAGATGGGGGAGCATCACATGTGAAGAGCACTGTCCGGAAAATGGCAGCTGAACGGTACGCCGTGACATTCAGACCCGAATCGGTCGGCGAACACGACGTTAGGGTTACTTACAACGGAGTGGACATTCCAGGTAAGAGATGAACATATCATACATAATATATATACGTATATATATATATATACATATAACGGTTATGATATGGTAAAATTTGACTTTGTAATGCAATATCAATGGATATCGGATATTTAGCTGTATTTTTCGGTGCAATACAAAACTGTTAACAGTAGCTTCCTTAGTAATTATCATTTTGAAAAATTAGACGCTAGCCAATTTAAGTATACAGATAACAACGCCTGAAGAATGCATTCTAATAATCTACATATCATGATCATAAAACACTCATTTATCATAGATGATATCTCATATGAGAACACTTGTAAGTGAAAATGGTAACTGTATTTGTTTCCCTCTGAAAGGGACTCCGTTTGCCTGCAACATCTTGAACCCTGACCGAGTGTCCGTGACCGGAGATGGGAGGAAAAGAGTTCAGCTCAACACCCCCTACCGGTTCTTCGTGCACACGCAGGGCGGGGGGAAGGGCACGGTGCAGTGTGCCGTCACGGGTACGTACTAGTAAAATATGCCTTATAAGGTGTTCTCACGTGACGTCACTGTGGATATGCTGATTGATTGGATATGAAGGAGTCAGATCTATCAATATGCATTGTGGTATGTAGCACATAGACAAATGCAATTACACATTAAAAAGTACATCCACAAGTTCACTTCAAGGTTTAACCATCCCAAATGGCGGACAATGCCTACGTCATAGTCACGTGAGTGCAAAACGCTGTACTAGTATTTGCTATACTAAACATAGGATTCGTTCGAAAGGAGTTGTACCATAGGGCGAACCTTGTAGTTGTAGATGAAGTTTTGCCTTTGCTTGAACGTTGAAGCGTTATGTAATTCCTTTTGTAAGGATGACGAAAGAAAGAATGGCACAACGTTTACCTTTTTTGTTACCGTTGTGCCTTATTAGGACCAGGACACGTCCCTGTATCTTGTAAGCTGGAAGACAAACATGGAGGTGACTTTATCGGAGAGTTTGTACCTGATGCCATAGGTAGGTACCTTCAACCTAAAATTAATGTTTTAAGAATATGAAGCTGGCGTTTTCAGCGATTGCAAGAAAACTTGAATGTACTGCTAGTACTATCGTGTCAACCGGTACCATGATATACTGCAGATTTGTCTGCCTGCTATGCTAGTTAGCTTGGGTGTTTGTTTCGACTATGGAATATAAACCTTCCATTTGTTCTTTTTAGGTGAATACCAGATAAAAGTTCTGTTTGAAGGGAACGAGGTGGCCGGAAGTCCTTTCGGTATTTCCGCCTATGACGTCGAAAGAATCAATGTACGGAATACGACATATCAGGCCAAACTCGGGCAACCTGCGAGGATGCAAGGTGAGGGACTCAATGTAGTTGTAGTTGTAAAAAAAACAACAACAATAAAGTCGACTTCTGCGACGTATAGAAAAGAAACCTACCCCACCATACTGCGCCACCGCCATCACTAACGAGTCAATGTTTATTTCCCACCATAGTCGACACTTGGCCTGTGCATAGGCCTAGAAACCAAACGTACCCTGAAGTGTAGAAAAAAGTTAACGTGTCCCTCTACGCTACGCTATCACTTTTATCGACGTAGTAATGTATATTTCCCACCATAGTTGATACTAATGAGACGGCAGGAGACGGTTGTCAATACAGGCCCGTGTAGAGGCAAAGAACACAGACATGCCCTGTATATACGTAGTGTAGAGAAAGACGACTTGTCCACCATACCATAGCCTTTATTTCCCTCCACAGTTGACACTGGTACGGCCGGGGACGGCTCACTACAGGCCCGTGTAGAAGCAGAGAACACGGACGTGCCCTGTAGCGTTGAGAAAGACGACGTGTCCCACTACACCATCGCCTTCACGCCCAAAATTGCTGTCAAACACTTCATCTTTGTCAAGTTCAACGAGACGCCACTAAAAGGTATGGTCAAATAAAACATTTAAACGCACTACATGTACTTGTATCTTGAATGTACGTCGTAAAGTGATGGGCCTATTTATGAACTAATGGTAGGCAAGCACGCTTTGATAAAGCCATGTATTATAAACATTAAATATATATCAATGGTAGGAATTGGCAAAATGTACTAAGCCGTTAACACGTTCTAAACAGACATTTTGATTTTCTTCAAGAAAATAGGCCCACTGGTACTTCGTACCTAGGCCAATACGAATTTAACTGAAACTTATTTACATTGTGTCAATATACCATTCATATCCATATTCCTGTAGTCATAGACCTTGGAATAGACTTGACCTTTATTGTAACAGTTGTACTTATGGCTTTATCATATATACACAGTTGCCATACATTGTACCGTGTACAACTGTCGTGCAATTATACGTAAGTATATTCAATCTAATACATTAAGTGAGCCTGTCATGTTTTCCACAGGGAGTCCGTTTAAGATCGACGTGTCGGACCCCACCAGTGTCGCGGTGTCCGGGGCGGGGCTGGGGATCGTTCCTGTCGGTCATGTCACCAACTTCAGCGTGGACACGGCTCGGGCAGGGCTCGGCAGGGGAGGGGTGGATGTCAAAATATCAAGTAAGACACATTCAGCCATCTTATCTCAAGTAAGACGCATCAAGCCTCCCACTCTCAAGTAAGACACATCCAGCCTTCATCTCATAAGTATTAAAGACAAGTGTTTCACTCTTAAAGTAAGGCGCATTAAAGCCTAGGTCACAACTCGTTTTTTCTTGTCAGTACTTTTTTGGAAGGGCACGTCCTGATTGACGCACGTCACTCGGACGGTTGCGAAAGGTGTAAGTACGTGGTCCGTGCGTATACAGTACGTGCGTATCAAATAAGATTCGTACGTTTTCGCATAGTGATTCGTGCGTTTTTCATGAAATTCATACGAGTCTTATAAGCTTCGTCCACATGCTTAGGTACCACTGGGGTTGTGACCCAAGGCTACAGACAATCAAACAACAATTCTTCCCTAGCCTCTTTCTCGAAGTAATCACAAGGCAAGTCGAAATTGGCAGACACACAAAGCTTTATTAACATATATTATCAGCTTTCAATGTTGTCACCAAATCCCAAACAGCATATATTTACAAGGCCATACATTATTTCACTGCCACGTACAGTATAGTGTGCCTGATCAATAGACCGATCATCACTGTCTATCACAATTGGCAGCTCAGCCAATGATAGCATGACAATTAGAAGTTCGACCAATGACAGAATGGCTGCATGTCCGTCAACTATTTGCATTTTTGTGTTTTCTTTGCATTTCTACGTTTGACAAATGTGTGAGGGACTATGGCATATCAGTCTATTGCACTGCTCGTAGAGATCCACCCAAATGACTGCAGTAGAGGAAGCTACTAGAACACTCAAACTTGTAAGATGCAAAACTAACTTCAAATTGAAAATGAAAAAAAAAATGTCATTACTCGTGATATGTGGCATAATAATGCTTCGCCTCTATCAAGGTCTTCTTAGACGCGAGGGAAAACACCAACATTTTCCAAAATATAGTCAATGCGGCTAATATGTAACTGGCTACCAACCACTAATCCTTTTTGTTGTAGAAAAAGACATTTTCTCTAAATCGGCAATACTTAATGTACAACTGAAATAGAGGAGGAATATGAACAGTAGCTTCCTAGTAGAGGAAGATTTGTACTTTTAGAAAGTCATGTAGCCGTTAAGGATTCAACAGCCGAGCAAGAAGTACAAGTTTCGTTTCAATTTAGTGGGTGATCGGTCAGTTCGCGCCTTAAGAAATGTTGACAACAAAAACAACACGTGTTCATAGTGGTTCTAAAAACTAAACTCAGAAAATGAAACCATCAAATCAGGTAAACGCATAAAGTCACAACTGTTGACATATCATACATCAGAGCTGTAGCCCTTCCCTTTTAATTTTAAATGTCGTAAGTACTTAGTCCTCTTTACTCAGGACTTGAGGAGCCTCGTTCATTGCTACGGAGCAAAGTTCGTCTATGAGCCTTTCTCTCAGGTACGTTGCGCGACTCTTCTCTTCTTTCAATGATTTGGCCAGGTTATCTTCAATGGCTTCGAGATCCTGTAAGCTGAGGCCTTCAGTATCGGGTAAATCGTAGGACGTACGCTCGGGCACGTGCGCGAGCAGTTTCTTGATCACCGGGTAGGCGAGCACGTGAGGCACGGCGGCTGAGAGCTTGGACCGGAGGGACTCAGCGTACGCGAGGAGTTCATCCGCAGACTTTCGCATCTTGGTGAACTTATCCCACAGATCTTCGATTGACCACGCGTGCATCATCTTTTCGAACTCTGGGTCGTCTGTGCCTTTGTTACGGGGATGTGTGTTGTCTGGTGTAAGAGACACTCCTCCTCCCTGTGTAGAAGATGCTGACTCGCCGGGACCGTCTGTGTCCGTGTCGCTGGTAGCAGGTCGCTCTGATTCGGTGTCCTTGGACATACCTTCAATCATCCAGGCATATCGGGGGACCAAGTATTGAGGAAAGTCACGTTGTGCTAAGATTCGTTTCAGGTTCTTTAGATACATCTCAGTCAACGCGTCCTTCGGATCCACCAGAGTTTCTGGCATCTCTTGCTCCATCGTCTTCTTGGGGGAGGTGGACTTGGCTGGGTTTGGAAAGAATCAAAGTTTTATTATTATAGTGGCTGATCTTTACAATGTTATTACCAGTAGTACCAATTTTCTGAGTACTTTTCTTATCAGAAAAGGCATGTACTTATGTTTAGGGGTAAGTTAAATCATTCTGACTGAAACGCGTCTTACCTTGACGACGTTCGGAGTCATTGTCCACGTCCGTAGACAAAGTCACCATTTCTTTCTGATGTATACCTGATACTGGCACCTCTTGTGCTGCCGCTGTAGACGTTTCCTTGAAGGGTGCGGACTTCGCTGGGTCTGAATATAATGAAAGTTCACTTTCTACTGGCTGTTCTTGAAAATGTTTTGATATGCAGTAAATCATTTCAGTACATTATGTTGATGAGTACTTGCCCTATCACAAAGGGTTTGTATTTTCCCCTGAGAGGATGTACACGTACATATATGTGCAAAGAAAGGTTTGTTTACAGTACAAACAACTTGAGAGTTCTTACCTTGACCACGTCCGTGGTCGATGTTGCCCGTGCACGTGTGGCAGTCCGCAGCAGTGTGAACTTCGGAGACTTCTCCATCCTTGTCACGAAAGTGGTGACACCCTGGGCCTTTCTTGACATCGCCCTCTCCATGTCCACTTGTCCCAGGCTTGTCCGATGTGTCGAATGAGGCAGGCGGGCTGGACGGTGGGGGTGAAGACGCTCGCATGACGTCGCCTGCTGCGCATGATGGTGAGATGGCTCTCCTGTTTGATCTTCCGGTTCCAACCTCTCCGTCCTGTGAAACTGAGGAACGGCGCTCATGGCTTGGCTTGTCCTCTCGTTTAGTGGTAGGCTCATCGGATGTGTCTGAGGTTGAAGCCGCAGCTGGTTGGCTGTCCGCCGGGCCTGTTGTTGATGCGGACGGCGGTAAGTTGGCCTTCAGCTCCTGCGTAGTCTGTGACTTCTGTTGCGCTGCTGTCGAGGCAGGCTCCTCTGCAGGCTTGGCAGGGTCTGAATAAAATGATACAGTAACGTTATGTGTATACTGCGTACTAAGTATTTCATGTTCACTAGACGAAGTATGGAAGGCACCCGTTTTGCGTTTATGTTCTATAGAAGACGGAACCTTTAGTGCTTTGAAGCGTCGAACACTGGTTCGGTCGAACTGTGTATTTCGACACACACTTTGCCACTATTAGTAATGTCATCTTAGCGTTTGATAAAAACGTTTTTTTTAAACAAGAACAAAAATATGATTCCACATACACATACAGTTGCTTTAGTTGTCCATTAAGACGTCGGTTTTGTATGTCTTCTTTCCTAACGGATAGACCAAAAGCGGCTACTCTATGACTGCAAGAGGGGGAACATAGTACAAACTCCACTGTTCAGAAACAGACAACACGTAGTACCTTTCTTCACCTCCCGACCGTCGACCGTAACCGTGATCTGCAGGAACACCTCTTCCTTCTGACGACCACTTTTGTCGAGTCGCTCTATCGCGTACCACCACCGGTTTGGTAAGCCATCCACGGACTCCAGAGCGGCTACCACATCGATGGAGAGCTTAGCGATGGCCGCGTCCTTGCACCGCTTCGCCTTACGGAGTTTTAGTATCAGCGGGTCTTTTGGCGACAAGTGGGGAAATTCCACAGCTTGGTCCCAGAGCAGACCGTCTGATTTTCTCTTTTTCGTCTGCTTCTTCTCTTTACCGTGACGAATTGTCACTAGATATTTGGCTTGGCTGTGCCGACCAACCTTCCCCTCATGCACAAAAACGCTCAGTTTGGCCTCACCTCCACCGCCAGTCCTGAGAACTGATACGGCCACACTACTGTCATGTACGCTGATGCGATCCTGTCTCGGACACCCATTTTGTTAAATGGAGCGTTGAATTAATAAGCTTCACAACGGGGCGCTTGAGAATTGCACGTACGGCATCCTCAGCTTTGTGGTTGTGTTGTGGTTGCTGCTCCACAGCGACGCTACAACAATGTAAAGCTGTTCTAGAACACTACGGGACATTCACGAGGGACCTTTGTGTATGGAACAATCATTTACTCTTGACACCTGTGACAAAATATTTGTGACGTCGTGGTACTACGGTGTGTCTGCGTGTTCCAAATTCGTTGCATTCCGTAGGATTTAGTACGGAGGCGGTACTTAAGCTTAGCAGTTACGGATCCCAAAATTTGCCCACGTTTTTGCGCGTAGAGAGAACGCAGTTACACATACGGCGGGTTGTGAACAAGGCTTAAGCCATCTCAAGCTAAAATAAGGTACAAGACACCTTCATCGACTTTCAATCTCAACTGAGACACAGCCAGCCATCTACTCTTAGATAAGACACATCAAGTAAGACACATTCAGCCATCTTATCTCAAGTAAGACACACCAAGCCTTCCACTCTCCAGTAAGGCACAGCCAGCCTTCATCTCATAAGCATCAAAGACCAGTATTTCACTCTTAGATTAAGGCACATTAAAGCCTAGGTTAAAACTCGCCGTCCGTGTTTTTTCTTGTCAGTACGTTATTTTGGAAGGCCATGTCTTTCTGATTGACGCACATCACTCGCACGGTTGTGCAAGGTGTAAGTACGTCGTCTGTGCGTATCTCTGAAGTACGTGCGTATTTTATAAAAATGCTTTCGCATAGTGATTTGTGCGTTTTTCGTAAGATTCGTATGAATCTCATACGATTTGTGCACATGATTAGGCACCCCTGGGGTTGTGAACAAGGCTATAGAGACACAGACATGCAAGAACAATTCTCTCCTCTTTCTGGGTGAAGTAACGACAAGGCAAATTGAAATTGACACACACACTCAAAGCTTTATTAACATATATAATCAGCTTTCAATGTTGTCACCAAATCCTGAACAACATGAAGATGGTCATATACATTCTTTCACTGTCACGACAGTATGGTGTACCTGATCAATAGACCGATCATCACTGTTCATCACAATTAGCAGCTCAGCCAATATTAGCATGCCAATTAGTGGTTCGACCAATGAGAGAATGGCTGCATGTCCTTCCACTATTTGCATTTTTGTGTTTTACTTTGCATTTCTATGTTTGACGAAGGTGGGAGGGACTATGGCATCGGTGTATTGCACTACTAAAGATCCACCAAAATGACTACAGTGAAATAAGCCATCGGAATTCTCAACCCTGTCAGAAGCAAATCTAGCGTCAAAATTAAAATTAAAAATCTGCAATGACTCTTCAGATATATGGCATTGTAATGCGTCACTTCCACGAAGAATTTCTTCTTTGCCGAAAGGAAAAAACAGCATTTTCCAAAATACATGTACAGTAAAGTAAATTAATACAATGCGGTTATGTAAATGGCTACCAACCATTAACCCTTTTTGTTGTAAAAAAAGAAATCTTCTCTAAATCCCTTCTACTTAAAGACATCTGAAATACGAGAGGAATATGAACAATAATATCTTAGTAGCGGAAGATTTGTAGATTTAGAAATTCATGTCGCCGTGATAGATTCAAAGATTCTTTAACCAAGAATCAATAGCCATTGAGTACAAGTTTCGTTTCAATTCGTTGGGTGATCTGTCAATTCGAACCTCAACGAAATGTTGATAACAAAAAGTACACGTTCATAGTGGTTCTAAAAACTAAACTCAGAAAATGTTGGCATATCATACATCAGGTAAACGCATAAAGTCACAACTGTTGACATATCATACATCAGAGCTGTAGCCCTTCCCTTTCTAAATGTCGTAAGTACTTAGTCCTCTTTACTCAGGACTTGAGGAGCCTCGTTCATTGCTACGGAGCAAAGTTCGTCTATGAGCCTTTCTCTCAGGTACGTTGCGCGATTCTTCTCTTCTTTCAACAACTTGGCCAGGTTATCTTCAATGACTTCGAGATCCTGTAAGCTGAGACCTTCAGTATCGGGAAAATCGTAAGACGTACTCTCGGGCACGTGCGCGAGCAGGTTCTTGATCAACGGATAGTCGAGAACGTGAGGCACGGCGGCTGAGAGCTTGGTTAGGAGGGACTCGGCATACGCGAGGAGTTCATCTGCAGACTTTCGCATCTTGGTGAACTTATCCAACAGATCTTCGATGGACCACACGTGCATCATCTTCTCGAACTCAGGGTCGTCTGTATTCTTGTTACGTGGATTGGCTGGTGTAAGAGCCACTCCTCCTCCCTGTGTAGAAGAGGCTACCTCACCAGGACCGTCTGTGTTCGTGTCGCTGTTAGCAGGTCGGTCCATCTCGGTGTCTTTGGACAAACCTTCAATCATCCAGGCATATCGGGAGACCAAGTGTTGAGGAAAGTCACGTTGTGCTAAGATTCGTTTCAGGTTCTTCAGATACATCTCCGTCAACGCGTCCTTCGGATCCATCCGAGGTTTTGGCACCTCTTGTTCTTCCTTGGTGGTAGCGGACTCGGCTGGGATTGAATAGAATTAAAGTTTTATTATTATAATGGCTGAAGTTTACAATCTTACTACCAATTTGATGAGTACTTTCCTTAACGGAAAAGGTCTGTATTTACCTTTAAGGGTAAGTTAAATCATAATGGCTGAAACGCGTCTTACCTTGCCCGGAGTCATTGTCCACGTCCGTAGACACGGTCACCGCTTCTTTCTGACCCGCCTGATGTATGTCTGATACTGGCAACTCTGGAGCTGCCGCTAGAGCCGTCTCCTTGAAGGGTGCGGACTTGGCTGGGCCTGAATAGAATGAAAGTTTACTTTCTACTGGCTGTTCTTGAAAAAGTTTTAATCTGCAGTAAATCACTTCATTTCATTAAGTTGATGAGTACTTGCCCCATCACAAATGGCTTGTATTTTCCCGAGAGGAACTTCATAGGATCTACAAGTATATGTAAGAAAAGGTTAGTCAATAAAATGTTTATTTACAGATCTTCTTGAGACTTCTTACCTTGATGACCCCGTCCGGAGTCGGTGTTGCCAGTGTAGTCCACAGCAGTGGGAACTAGAACTTCGGAGATTTCCCCGTCTTTGTCACGAAAGTCGTGACACTCTGGTCCCGCTTTGACATCGCCCTCTCCATGTCCACTTGTCCCAGCCTTGTCCGGTGTGTCGAATGAGGCAGGTGGGCTGGACGGTGGGATTGAAGACGCTGGCTTGACGTCGCCGGCTGCGCATGATGGTGAGATGTCTGACCTGCCGGATCCAACCTCTCCTTCCTGTGAAACTGAGGAACGGCGCTCATGGCTTGCCTTGTCCTCTCGTTTGGCAGATCTAGAGGACTTGTTGGCTTCGTCTGAGGCCACAACTGGTTGGCTGGCCGCCGGGCCTGTTGTTGACGCGGGCGGTGGTGAGCTGGCCTTCAGCTCCGGCGTAGTCTGTGCTGCTGTCGAGGCAGGTTTCTCAGTAGGCTTGGCAGGGTCTGAATAAAATGATACAGTACTTAACGTTATGTGTATACTGTATATTTTTTGTTCACTCGACGAAGTATGGAAGGCACCCGTTTTGCGTTTACGTTCTATAGAAGACGGAACCTTTAGTGCTTTGAAGCGTCGAACACTGGTTCGGTCGAATCGTGTATTTCGACACACACTTTGCCACTATTTGTAAAGTAATGTCATGTTAACGTTTGATACAAACGTTTTATCAAACAAGACCAAAATATAGTACCACATATACATATACATACACATAGTTGCCCAGTAACGTCAGTATGGTATGTCTTTTTCCTAACCTAACCTAAATCGACTTCTCTATGGCCTCAAGAGGGTGAACATAGTACAAACTCGACTGTTAAGAGACAGAAACAGAAGGCCTTACACCACGTAGTACCTTTCTTCATCTGTCGACCGTCGACAGTAACAGTGATCTGTAGGAAGACCTCTTCCTTCTGACGTCCACTTTTGTCGAGTCGCTCTATCGCGTACCACCACCTGTTCGGTAAGCCGTCCACTGACTCTAGAGCCGCTGCCACATCGATGGAGAGCTTAGCGATGGTCGCGTCCTTGCACCGCTTCGCCTTACGGAGTTTTAGTATCAGCGGGTCTTTTGGCGTCCAGTGGGAAAATTCAGCCACATGGTCCCAGAGCAGACCGTCTGATTTCCTCTTTTTCGTGTGCTTCTTCTCTTTACCGTGACGAATTGTCACTAGATATTTGGCTTGGCTGTGTCGTCCAACCTTCCCCTCATGCACAACAATGCTGAGTTTGGCCTCACCGCCACCGCCAGGCCTAAGCACTGACAGGGCACTCACTACTGTCAGGTATGCTGATGCGATCCTGTCTCGGACACCCATTTTGTTAAATGGAGAGTTGAGTTTAGCTTCACAACGGGGCGCTTGGGAATTGCACGTACGGCAATCTCAGCTTTGTAGTTGTGTTGTGGTTGCTGCTCCACAGCGACGCTACAACAATGTATATAAATGCTGTTCTAGAACACTACGGGACATTCATGATAGACCTTTGTGTATGGAACAATCATTTGCTCTTGACATCGGTGACGTAATTGATATATTTGTGACGTTGTGGTACTACGGTGTGTCTGTGTGCTCTCAAATCCGTTGGATTCCATGGGAGTTCGTACGGAGGCGGTACGAGCAGTAACGGATCCCAAAATTTGCCTACTTTTTCGCGCGTTGACAACACGCGTACGGTGGGTTTTGACCTAGGCTTAATAAGCTATCTTAATTCGTAAGACACAGTTTAAGCTAAAAGAAGACACAGCCAGTCTTCCAAGAGCAAGACACCTTTATCGACTTTCAGTCTCAACTAAGACACGGTCGGCCCTCCATTCTTAAATAAGATACATTCATTCATGATTCATTCATTCAAGACACCTTCAGTATTCCAAACTCAAGTAAGACACAGTCAGCCTTCTAATCTAGAGTAAGACGCATCCAGAGATTTGTACACAGTTTACACAACTTTTCCTGAATACTATTGGTAAGTGTAAAAACAAAGTCCTGAGAAATCTAAACCAAAGGTTGAAAATGCTGTTTTTTTGGCGAAGCCTCTGGGAAGGAGCCTTTCTAATGCCGCTTATCGTACCTGTAGATGACCAGGGCCAGCTGGTACCATGTGACGTCACGGAGGAGAAACAGGGACTGTACAAGTGTAGTTACACACCGCACAGATCAGGTAATGGGATGATGACAATCGTAAGCAAAACCATGTGGAGCCTGCATGTTTCTTTCAGGCATGACTAATACAATGATGTACAAAGGTTTCAATCAGTTATTCATTCCAAGATACCGAATCAATTGTAAATATTTCCTGATATTGTGTATCAAATAAACCTATTTATCGATTTTAAATGGTGCATTGTATGTATGACTACCTGTTGGTTATAAGTTATATGCGCAATTATTTGTTTAAGAAAAAGAAAAGAAGCTCACCTCCTTTTGACCGATTTTCCTAGTTTACACCAAAACAGTTGTTGTCTTAATCGTAATTTGCCTTTCCAAAGGTTCCCATCGGATAGAGGTGTCGTACGACGGATCAGAAGCAGTGGGAAGCCCGTACATATCTGAAGCGTTTGACGTCACAAAAGTACATCTCGTAAACAGGCATCGTCTGGTCGTCGGAAAAGAAGCAACGGTTGAAGGTACGTGTCTTGTCCTATTATGTGTACTGTTGATGATTACAATGTGTTTCAATAGAGTTAAAGAATCCAAAGGATTTTGGATTGTTTTTATCACAGCTTTCGAATAACAAATCATCTGTCCTTTCAATCGATCAAAAGTGCCAGGGAGTGTTGCTTTCCGTTGGTTGAACGGACATTGGAAGATAAGAGCTAGTACCCTAATGGCTTAAGTGTGTATGTTTTGTCTGTGAATTAGACTGAAAACATAGGCCCTTTCGGAACTTGCGAATGCTTCGGCGGGTCAGTTTTCCTAACCGGGGCCCGCCTCGGAAGTTTTGGGGATAGAAAACTACAGGCTACAAGACAACAAACACGCAGAACGTATAACAATTAATAATCAGCATAATATATGTATATTCCTTGATAAATACTTAAATTTTCATTCCGCAAACATCCGGATCCCAGCCGGGGCTCAGTTTCCAACGGCAAATGTGACCGTAAAAGAAGAGAATCTTATGCCAACGTCTCTGTTCTCATATAGTTGACGCCAGCCGTGCAGGTAGGGGAAATATAGACGTGAATGTGACGACTACAGGAAGGCGGGTTCCGTCCAGTGTGGCCAGGAGTCCGTCACAGACAGGAGTCTACTCTGTCACGTTCTTCCCAGAGATCCAAGGTCCTCACGATATACAGGTTCTCTTCAATGGTATCCCCGTACAAGGTGAGGAGATATTTGAGAATAAAGCGTGTCTTGGTAGTCGGAATGCGGATATCAACTAAAAGATACAATACATGCATGGCCACGATACATGAATGTCAGTAATTTCCGATTCTTCGGCAGCTGAACATTACCGAAAGAAGAAGATTGCGCAAACGCACTTTAGACAACACTAAGTATCGGGAGTTATTAGTGAGATACGAGATATTGCGCAAATTACGTGTCCTGACATGCCCATAGCATGAGATGTTCGTCAAGTATTTGCCCTTCCAAATTGGCCTTATACTTAAAACTGCTTCTTTACCTACATATTATATATATTAAAGAGATGGAACTAGTCATCTTCTCATACTATTGTCTTGTGTTTAATATGTATTAAAACTTGATGGACGTTCCACTTTTTTTTTACACAATTCTCTATGAAAGTAGAAAATCTTTGAAATCCTGTATGTCATTCTTCAGGAAGCCCATTCCGAGTTAACGTCCTTGATCCGGGGAGAGTTACCGCCTTTGGCTCAGGAATCCAGTCCGTGCCCATCAACAGACAGGCACACTTCACAGTAGATCCTAACGGTGAACATAGAGGAACCGTTACTGCCACAATTAACGGTAAGAATATATTTTTATCTTACAGATTGTCAAATTGTTAAGACGTAATTGTACTAGACCGGTACCTTGGTTACAGTGGTATATGGTACTAAACCGTTAGCTAGATCCCAGTTGTACATGCCCTTGAAAGCCTATGGACATATATGAGGTATGGTGGATGCATATTGGTAAATTATGGTTTCATACCTAATATGGTAAGTTGCTGGTGTACTGACACATTTTTGTCTTCACCACGTCCCAGCCCCTAGCGGTAGAAGAGTGCCCTGCACCATCGCCCCGACGTATGACGGGACGTATGCCATTCAGTACCTCCCGACAGAAGTAGGTACGATCAGGAACGACTTTTGTTTGATTTCCTTTCTTTGTATATAATATGTAGCTCATGTTCATATATGGAGTTCATAACATACTATTAGTCTAATATTATGATGATGATGATTAGTCTGAGAATAAATAAGCTTGATTGTTTCTATGATAAACCCATTGCGTAGCATTTCTATTGTGCATACTTTTTAGTACTTCGCTAACGAAAAGTAGCTTGAAAGATTTTTCAAAAACAGCTCTAACATATCAATTGCTGCATTGCTAGAGAGGTCCCTAACTTTTGGCAAATGGTCACCAAATTAAATATTGATTATTTTCATAATGTACCTTTTCCTATCTGTCACTTATAACTACTTGAACAATGTAGTATGTATTGTATCATATCATCTATTTTTCACATGACAATGACCCGGAAGTATAAAAGCATCTGTCTTAGAAGGATTCTTTCATTTCCAGGTCAGCATAGGATAGACGTGAACTTCTCTGATCATCCAATCAGCGGCAGCCCTTTCTACTGTAACGTGTATGATGTGTCAAAGGTCACGGTCAGTAAACTTCCGGGGGTGGGGTACGAGGGCAGGGAAATCAGGTTTCAAGGTAAGAAACAATTATATTCCACAAAAAGGTCCAGTTGTTAGAATTAAACGTAAGACAAAACAGTGCGGAGTAATAGTTATGAACAGATGCTGTCCTTGGTGCTGATTTCAATATCTCGCGAATAGTGATTGGCCATGCCCTTATGGGAACAGTGCTCTATTTCATTTCAGTTTATACAGGGCATTGGAACTGTTACCATAAAAGTAGTTATATCTACAGCTGACACATGCAACGGTCATGCGGGTATGGGGACTGTTACCGTAAAACTTGTAATGTCTACAATAAACTCAATACAGTTGACACAGGCCATGCAGGTATGGGGACTGTTAAAGTATAATTTGTACTGTCTACAGTTGGCATAGGCCATGAGAGTACGGAAACTGTTACCGTAAAACTTGTTATGTCTACAGTTGACATAGGCCATGCGGGTATGGGGACTGTTACCGTAAAAGTTGTTATGTCTACAGTTGACACAGGTCATGTATGGACACCTTTACTGTAAAATGTGTTATTTCTCCAGTTGACACAGGCCATACGGGTATGAAGACTGTTACCGTAAAACGTGTTATTTCTCCAGTTGACACAGGCCATGAGGGTATGGGAACTGTTACCATAAAACTTGTTATTTCTCCAGTTGACACAGGCCATGCGGGTATGGGTACAGTAGACGTTGAGGTGACGTGTGAAGGAAACAGGATCCCACATTACATGAGCTCCAGAGAAGCGCCCAGACTCTACAATGTGGGGTTCATGCCAGAGGATGTGGGGGTGCACAAAATCACCATAACTTTCAACCAGGAACCTGTACCGGGTAAGTCACGTTCAGAACCAGCTTCATTGGGATACAGATGCACGCAGTTGTGATTTCTGCACTTTGCAGACTTGAAAAATTCTCTATCCAAGTCGAATCAAATATATTAATAAATAGTTCGAAATAGTCTCAAAATCTCACTCATCAAGTAAAAATCACGCTTTGGTATTGGAGGGAAAAAGAATAGTAGCAACAAAATTTACTCTAAAACAAATTGACTTAAAGTACGTGCCGATAAAATGTACTTATGTTTACCTTGAAGTTCATGGAAGGGAAACATTGTTTTTGCTTTCTTTCTTCTTCTTCTTCTTCTTCCTGTAGATCTCTAAACAAATAAGGTCAATGACCTTGACCCGACCCCTCTCACCATGGTTACTGGAGGTGTAGGAGACAATCTATTGTGTTCAACTACATTATGTAGCAAGTGGCAGGACAGAGCTGGAGTGGCTGGTCACCGAATGTGTTTGAGCAAAAATAAAGAGAGCAGTAGCTTGTTAGGCAATACCGTGTGAATGTAAACATTATCTATTTGCTTGCAAACATTATCTCTCTAGTAAATATAATAAATCTGTTTTGTCACATTCTAGGGAGCCCATTCTTTGTCGACGTTCGGGACAGCGGGCACCCGCGGGCACCCCCGCGGCGCTCCAGGACGTTCTCCCTGGGGGAGAAACACAACGACGCGAGGGCCATGGTCGTCAAGCCGGTCGTCTCCAAACCTATTGTCGAGACGGTTGACGTCGGAGTTGGTTCGTTAAATATCCGTACTCTCCAAGCACAGGTCATCACTGAGGGTGAGCGCCACCTTGCGGCAGAGCTAGAATGCACACGGCCAGTTCTGTAGTTTAATGTGCTATGTTGTCAGTATGTTATTTTGTGACAAAAATATTAAAGACCATCATCTACGTAAGGTATTTAAATCCTATACATGCATTAAGGTGGCTTGGTGATTAGTAACGATCGAATAAAATACACAAAATAGCTATAAGGAAAAGAAAATCGCAAGAGGGCAAGCATCACCGGGTTGTTCACTCACAATAGTTTTTGCTAGCAGTTCACTGGAGTTGTCACAGGTAGGGTGCGTGCAAAAACAGCTAGAGAGAACATCCTGCAACACTATACTTTTCATGCAAATGTTACGTATACGTCCCAAAATTGCCATCAAAATCGGAATACCATTAAAACGCTAAAATCGTTCATACAATACAATACAATACAGTATAGCATCTCCATTGCCGCACGTTTATTAAGGCATCATAATGGAAATGAAATTTTGAGCAAGGAAGCATTGCCATTGCCAAAGTAAAAACAACAAACACCACACTGGCAATAGGTGATATCTCACTGCACTTGGGGCACCGGTGCGGCACTGCGGGGTTCGTTTCGGCACTGTGTTATTTTTACCGACTTTTTAAATTACGTAGATATTGCATAATACGCAAAAGTATGACTTAAAGACAACAAAATACACAAAACGTAAGAAAGAAAATTCGTTCTTGATCTCTGTAATTCGTTGAGTAATCTTTCAAACCCAGCAGTGTCGCACCGGTTCCCTTAAGTAGTGATATTGCCACCTGAAGTCTACTAAAATGCGTTTTCGGACATCGTATATTCTGGATTGCTCTTCTACTATTGTTTCCGTAGTATACATATTGTCTATACTGGGTCTTACGTTGTATTGTTGTGCTTTCAGAGGAGTTCACGAAGCTGAAGAAGATAATCGTGGGTGCAAAAGGCGGGAAAGCGAAGGCCACGGCTAGCGGGGAGGGGCTGTACAGGTGCTTCCAGAACACGCCTGCGCAGTTCATCGTCGAGACAACAGACGGCAAATCCGACAGACTAGATGTCAAAATCAACGGTTTGTATTTTATTATTCATTGATTCATCAAGAATATTCGTCCATTCATTCAATCTGTCATTTATGGATTCATTTGTTCAATTAACTATTCTCTCGCCCATTTGTCACTTACGTATATATGTACGGAGTAGAAAAAATAGAAACAACGATTTCAAACACACCATAACAGTTATGAAACAACATATTTAAAGCTCCTTACTACTAGTATTTCTCTTTATCTTTCTACTTTCCACTTCCTCCATAAAAACTTGCAGGTCCCAACACTATAGCCAAACACAAGATCCAGCAAGACGGTAGCAGATTCTACGTCAGCTTTACTCCGGTGGAAGTCGGCATCTTTGACATTTATGTCGGATATGACGGGACAGAAATAGACGGTACGTAAGTGATTTTTGGCGACAGGTCAAGGGCGGAGCCTTTTTGTCGTGATTTTGATTTCCTCTTCATAGCATTCGTATTGACTTATATAAATGTAAACTTTTTAAGCGAAAACGATCTTTAGAATGTATTTCTAATCATTTTTAAATGTTATATGTATGATATTCTAGTCTTCCACTAATAAGTTGTGACAAATGTGATTGGCATCAATTTAGCTGATATGTTCTTTGTTTAGCGTTGCTTGATATTGATGACCTTGACTCAGTTTTTGCCAATGATTGAACCCTTTGCAGGGAGCCCCTTCCATCCAGTGGTAGTGAACCCGTCTAAAGTCCAACTGCTGGGAGAACTGCGCAGGTTACTGGACAAGAAGGGCAGAATCCTCCTCTTCATCCGGGAAACTTGCTTCATCCTGTTGGACACGGCGGAGGCAGGGCCGGGCAAGGTCAAGGCGTCTGTCCAGGGGCCTTCCCGTCAGACACCGGTGCAGGTGGGGCAGGAAAATGGCGGCAAGCAGAGAATAAGCTTCGTCCCAGAAGAAGAAGGTTAGTTAGTAATAGTTTGTTTCTTGGTTTGTTGATTTTCTAGCTGTGTTAGTTGTTGTTTTGATTTTATTCTTGAAATATGGCAAATTGAACCATAATCTGTTGCGTTTGTAACGTTTGTATTTAGTTCATTAAAGTAAAGTTAGCACATAGCCCTCCATGACAACCATTTGTAATTTTGTTTGGTTAGGAAGGTTTAACTTAGTTTGTTTCTTGTTGGTTGTTGACTTTTTTTAGTTGTTTTAGTTGTTGTTTCGGTTCTATTCTGTGATTTGTCTTAAAATATGGCAAATTGAACCATAATTCGTTTGCTATGTTTCTATTTACTTAATTTTCTTTGATGAAGGGGAGACTGTTTTGTAAAATTAGCATATAGTCCTCCTTGATAATCATTTGTAATCATTTTTGGTGATTTCAAGAGTCTGTTTTGCTCTCTTCCAGGAAAACACCTGATAGAAATCCTCTTCTCAGACGCACACATTCCGTCTTCACCCATCTACGGTTTGGCAAAGAAGAGGACAAGTGCACTTCCGGTGGACCATACCAAAGTAGTGGTCTGGGGGGAGGGACTCAGGAAGGCACAAGTCGCACGGACAGCAGAGTTTACACTGGATGGGTCTCAAGCTGGAAAAGGTTAGAAATATATCTGACAGTTTTTTGGCGACGCCCTAGGGACTGAGCCACCTGTACTTAAATCTTTAAATTCATCATGTTTTAAAATTGCGTTGTTGATTTGCGATTAATTCATCACTTCTTTGATAAAATCTTATGTCAACACATGCTAGGTACTCCCAGTTGCATCCTGAATGGACTGAAGGCTGATGTTCCTGTCAAGATAGAGGCGATACCTGACAGGAAAAATACATACAAAGCGACGTACAAACCCGATATACCAGGTACACACTTACATATATACTACTTTCTACAACTAAGTGAAGCATTTCCACCATCATTGTTATGTATTACTAATATTCTCTCATGTGCTTTACTTCCTATATATTATGGCTTTTTCAATGTTCGTATTTAATGTAGAGTCGTTGGTTGTTTAGTCACCCAATACACTAATATGTTCCTTTTTTTTCTCTTACAAAAGGATCTTACTTGTTGAACATCACGTGGTCGGGGAAGAAGATAAACGGAGCCCCATTTAAAGTGTCTGTGACGAAACCAATCGACTCTGCCAGGGTGGTGTTCTCGGGACTGAAGTGGGGGTTTGGCGGTCAGGCGCTCAGGGCTACCGTAGACATCAGGAAAGCTGGCAGGGGAGGTAAGCAGCAATCTATCTGCAACCCATTATAGAAAAATGCTAACACTTAACATTCAACACTGGAATTAGCACTATAGGGATTTAGCCCCCTAAATTTTTGGGCGAACTCCGTCGACCTTGTTCAATGAATGGATGACCCTTTTATCCCCAGCAGTGACGTCAGGAACATACCACTTTTGTAGGAGGTAGTCATAAGCATCAGACGGTCTATATGTTAACCCCCCCCTCCCCCACTCTGTTGAGGGTGGGCCATGTAAAGTGTTAGCATTTTTCAATAATGTATTCTCCCAACAGAGATGAACTTTCATGCTTATCTACAACCCAGTTGACCTTGATGTGAAAGCGATTTCAGCTGTGTGGAATGAGGTATCCTTAGCTATGGTGAATTGTCCTTTTATTCGGTGGTGACATAAATATTATTCAATGTCGAATGCGTCGTTGTCATACGTATACTAGTAGTAGAAGGTCGTACACTTCATCTTTGTTGTGCCAATACTTGTTGTATTGTCAACGAATATTGTAGTAAAAGATTTGAATGTTTAAAATCTGCAGTCAAAGGGGACTAACCGCTATTTCATGTGATTTCTATCCCCTAGGTAAGCTAGCGGCCAGGTGTTTGGGCCCCTCGAAGCCTGCCCGAGTGGACCTGACGGATAACTTTAACGGCACCTTCCTGCTGTGTCTCCATCCGGTGGAGAAGGGCAAACACAAGCTGGAGATCAAATATGACGGGTCTTATATTCCAGGTAACATCTCAGTTCATTTCTTCTAACACAATTGAATATCTACAACTGGGTAAATTTACTTCCAGACGTTTTGAGTGACATCTATCACTTTTTTCAGCGTCATTAGAATGAACTTGCAGAATCAATACATCTAAATATTAAAAATTGTTGAACATGTAAAAATTGTTGAACACGAAGCTGGTGTGTTACGCCGAATGGCGGTTATACCGGCTATATAGATACAGATACAGATACAGATCGTATGCAAATGTCACTCATATCTAAATCATATTTTGGATAAGTTCCTATGCATAGTAAACGTTGATAAACGTATCCTAATTCTTGATCTTCATATTTCATTTGCGATGGAAAGAGAAGATGCTTCATCGTATTTACTCAGCCAGTGATTAACCTAAGTATAGTGCTTAGTATGTAGAATTTCAAGATCTATTTTATATTCCTATTTCATTATAATATTACGGAAGAAATTGTAAGCACAAAATGTACACGCGAAATGCAAAAAGATATATTGATATACATGTACAAAGAACACAAAGCATCAGAATATTAAAAGGGTATATGGATATTTATGGACCTAACTCTGAATTATGAAATTTCTAACAGGGAGCCCATTTATCGTCAACATCGTTGGTTACCCGGATCCGGCTAAGGTGAAAGCCTTTGGTCCGGGCCTGTCTAACGGCGTGCTGGGCAGGTTCGTGGGAGAGTTCGTGTGTGAAACTGTGGAGGCTGGGCCGGGGCAGCTCAAGGTGCGGGTACATGGACCGAAAGGTAGGGGGCGCACTTTACAATTCTTTGCTTTGGTTTCCTAATTTTTTCTTTACACTCCAGATGGTTGGATTTAGATTCAATCTGCTGCAAATTTTTTAAAGCCTAAAGATCTATTTCAAGCTTTTGATGAAACGTAAAGGGATGCTTTGTCAAAGTTGGTAAAAACTTTCTAAACTTACAGTATCTACAAACCTATTGTCTAGACGGCATATTTTCTTGCTAAACTCTGTTGCAGCTCAGTCCTTCTTTGACATCCAATACAACACTTCCTCTAGGAACTGAGTACAAATTTTGATGCAAACGGTTAGACGTTTCATGAAGGTTGCACTATATTTTGTGACTGGGACTCTTTTGATATTGCTTTCAGGTGCCTTCAACGTTCAGATGACACCAACAGGGCCGAAAGGCAGGACTGTCATTGTCCGTTACGATCCCACCGAGCCTGGCGAGTACGCTATAGACGTAAAGTGGTCGGAAATCCACGTTCCCGGCAGCCCTTTCCGCATCATCCTCGTAGACTCAGAGGAAGAGCTACAGGACTTGGAGCTGGAAGCTCGTGCAGCATCCAACCCGTCAATCAGGAGATCTCAGTCGGGAGACTCCATCGCATTGGACGCTGACCTGGAGGAGGAGGTGCCAGAGAAGGCGTCACCCATACTGACAGCCAATGAGTGGCCGAGGATGCGATATGTGGGCAGGGCCATCAGAAGGTCAACGTCCGAGAGGCTGCTGCAGAGGCCAACGAGAACGAGAAAGTTTTCCTTCAAAAAGGCTTTCAGTAAACCTAAAATGTGAGGAAAGCCTACATCCGGGGCATCGTATGATCAACGTTTAGTTGCGGTGCCTGCCAAGAAGACTTTTCTAAGGATGCGTGCGTCTGCGTTCATGTGACGGAAATAGACTTTTAAAAGTCACACTGCAAGTTTTATCAGTATTGTATCCCTATTTTATGCGTGAGCAAAATAATCCGTACTGCAAAATGCATTTGGCAATGCACAGCCGGAGAGATATGGTACATATTCTATGTCCCTTTTGTATGAAAGACGTTTCTATCTCTTTGCATTTACTGAATATTAAATGCTCGTTTTTCTAGAGTGCGAAATTTGAATCCACATGGAGTTAGCTCTCGTGATAGATGCCTCCGATGAGAGTGATCTGGGCGTCAGTGCCCTCCGTGTTGGCATTGACATGTGCATATACTAACTCTTTACAGGCGGCGACAACAAAATGAGGCTTGCTATCCCAGGTACGCATGCGCAACAAAAATGCATCATGGGTATAATCTGTCAAATGTGAAGGCCCCTAACTTGTAAACAGTCTAGGCCAGCGTATGGCTTGCATAAAAAATTTCTAGACGTGTTTTGTTTATATCTCAGGGCCCTTGACCTTTGACATAGTGCCCACAATGCACTTCGCTGCACATACGTACTTTAATAGAATCGTGCATCTTTTTATTGAAACTGCCTCTCTTAACAAGGGTTCTTGTACATTAAACGTTTAACTTTTAACACTTAACTTTTTAACGTGATAAGTTACTAATAGCATTTTCGATCTTGTACAATTTCTATAATGTAAAAATTTAAGACTTTTAATGTGTTTTTTTTGTAAAAGTTACAATACTACATCAGGTAGGATAATGTTTGCGTGCCTGTGTTGCTAGTTTAGACAAGTATATTTATTTTATTACTTATGAGAGATTTCTCTAACTTCTTGCTCATTCCATCAGTGTTAAATGGCAATAATCTTTGAACGAATCTCTGGAAAGTCACTTTATATCATATACGTAATTATGTCACGTAACATTTTCAGGTTCATTTCAATAGAATGGTATTGTAAAAATTGTCAACTTATTACGTTGTACATAGCAGTTTTTAGAATATGTAGATGTAAAGTCTGACCATATTTGTAGTAATGACTTAACCATGGTGAGAAAGTACGTGTAGGAATCGAGAATATTTAATGTCACAGCGGCCAAATTTACAGACATTTTTGGGTCCATAATAGAGTGTGACACTTCCTTTGTATAATCATTTGGAATAAAACTAACACTATCGACACAAAGTCTTGTCGTTAGGTTGATTTTATTTATTGATCAAGTAAGTTGAAAAAGTACAAGGAACAAGGGTGACGGTTCTTTAGGGTGAAACGTTAGCATCATCAATGAAACGTGAAAATTAAAGTAATACAAATGACAAATGTAGTATGATATCGAATAGGATTTGGACTGGACAGTCCGGGATAAATGAGACAGAAGAGGGACTGTTATAAACGTCATATATGGGTTGTGAACTGAAAGGTTTATACGTAGGAAAGTTAACTTCAGGTAGCATAACGCAGTTTTGGGCCTTTGGGGATTTCCATAGTTAAGGGCCACAAGGTGACTGGCTTCGACGCGAAAAAATATAGTAGGGTGCACGTCAGGAACGCCCAAAACGGGTATGTTTGAGTTTAGGGTACAAGCCACAAAAAATTAAATTTAAAAAACCCTGTCGACGTATCGCCTTATCACGCCACCTTGAAATAACGGCAGCCGGCTCACCCCAGAAGGGCAGTTGCGTAATGGGGTGCATTTATACATGAAATAGAAAACTTTCACAATACAAACCATACAGTCTCAAAGTCGACACCTTTCGTGACCACGCAGCACAGGTTATATCTGGCTGCCTCTCAAATAAGGCTTTCTACCTCTCCTTCAACAAGTTTATCCGTACTACTTTATGTACCCGCGTCATAGACCCCGGGGATCGCGCATAAATACTGTGTCCTACTACCTTAATTTCAAGCGTTTGTTATCGACAACATAGGTTTGTTCCGTGTATAGCTGCACCTGGAAACTTTTATCCATGTATATGCTTTGTGTTAGAGTTAAGCGTTGTACTAACTTTTGAGTTGAAATCAAAATGTCGCGGTTAGTTTCTTGGGACAGGACAGTTGACCCCATTAACCTGTAGGTGGAATATACACCGCAGAAACAAAAGACTTGTCTACAATCTTGTCTCACTGGTCAGATCGATACCATCTGTAAGGCTTCATTCTTTTCTGGGGTTTGTCGCAAAAGTTATCATTTTACGTAAAGCGTAAACAAACAGATGAAAAACCGTGACGAATGGTAATATATGACTCTCATAATTCGGTGGAATTATGAGAGTTGATGTTATCAATACAACAAATAAAAGACCACTACCGAATAGTTCAGTGTTCTATTGCAACTTTTCAGTCTACAAACGTCGTGTCGTCGCTGTGCTGTCTTCGTCTAAGAAGAAACGAGCTTTGAAACGAGGACCACTTATAACTGGCATTTGCCTTTTCAAAATCCAACGATGAATGGAAGTTCCGGTATAACAAACGAACCGTAAAGTCTCAATGAACGTTACTCCAACGCAGCTGAAAATTGACCACCCTTCTGTGAAACCATCTGGTTCAAACAAACGTCAACGTTCATGTTTCAGAGTTATATGTCTGCAAATATTCGTCATGCTATACACTCGAGAGGTTAAAAACGGAGAAACCAGTCTTTCTTCTCTTGTTTTAATGCTCTACTAACACATGGGAACAGCCCGAAGGAAAATGCAAATGAGACACGTGTTTACATATATTCACAGATCTCTGTGAGTCTGTAGTTGTTACACACCGGTACCAGTTTATGTCCAAGGAACAACTCAAGCTACGTCTTACCTGTTGGACTTCACCTAGCGTCCTTAAGAAAGACTTTGGGTAACTTGTGTGGTCACTACAAGTCACGTCTTAAGTACCTTTATCTAGATGAAAGGACAATAGCCAGCTGTTTGACCCCTGTTCATGCCGGTGCCTGGGGTGAACCTACGCGAAGACAACATCTCGCCATATCATCTCGGGATGTCACCGCAAAGAGATGTGTACTTCTATACGGGTTTACAATTGTACCGCGGACTTTTGATGCTATAAACGTCTACAATATTTAACTTGAAGACGGGACCTTCTTGAAGTAGCTGAAATATGGCCACGGATCGTGAGGTATCGGTTCGCATTCCGAAAAGGGCGTATGTACTTCTGGAAACAGCTGTTTTAGGTAAGAGGATTTGTGATTATTGCTAGCATTCATTTTATAGGTGAAGGTTTGATAGTTTCACGTTATGTGATGAAAATAGAAACTAATAGAATCAGTAATGCTCGTTGGCATTGTTTTAGATTTGACACATATTTGGGAAATCAACAAAGTATCCAAGGACGTTATAACGTTACAACGTCCTTGGAGTATTGAATCGTGTTGTGTGATATTCGCTTAAAGTTTTGTTGCGTCACCGCGTAAATATTTACTAATAAGGCAAACAGCGCTCTTTAAACACACCCTCGAAGTACAGCTGCAAATTACGATGATCGTTTGTAAATTGGGCGATCGTTTGAAATGTCACAACGGGTTGTCAGACGACAGCGCAGACAGGTGCAGATGTGCATATTATGGGCTAGGGTCAAAGGTCATAATCTTGTAAAATGTCAGCAATAATTAATGGACAAATGTAAGGGTCAGGGTAAATTTTTGTTTCGCATACTTATCAGTCTATTAGACTATGTTAAGATATACTTTCATACTGATTGACTTACGGTATGATTGAGACCCATATTTAAGTTGCCATGCTCTCGGTCTAACTTACTCTTTTAACCTATTTTAAGTACATTTTGAACGAGGTACTTAAAAGACAATGCCAACTGGTAGTAAACGAAAACCCCTCTCCATATCCGAAAAGGATTTACATCAAACGTTACCGACACGTACTTGACTGTGGATCAAACATACTTTTATCTCAAGTAATAGTTTTTTTTTTCAAAACAACAACATTTAGACATTTTATATGATTACCTTTTTGTAATAAAAAAAATTCACGTGTATTATTTCTATAGGCGCCTTTTCTGTAAAAATTAGGAAAAATCAACAACAATCTTTACATTATACAGTTTACAGATGTGTCTTTGTTGCCTGAAATGCTGCATTAAAACTGATTTATATGGCTTAGGAATTCTCTTAAAAGTGCCCAAGTGGCATAACAAACTTGCACGTACTCTATTAGTTACACCTGTATAGTTTTGATACAAAAGATTTATTCAAGAACAGACGTGAGTGTAACATAATACTGACCAGCATCGAAGCATGTCAAATCACAGCTCTTGTACGTACCTACTGTCCAAATCAGCACTTAGCCAAGTATTGGTATTCGGAAAATCTGGTGCAATCTCTTGAAACGTTGTTTTTGAAGTACTAGAAGGGGTAAAAGGTCGAAATCTGTTTTATCGGTAATCGATTGAACAGTATTGAAGGTTTCTCGGTTTTCATTTTGGCACAATGCTGTAGTGAAGGGACGTCGGAACGGTCACGTAGGTACATTTTGTGCAACACAGTACGCTCATTGTGTAAGTATTATAGCAAATAATTTGTGACGACGAAATATCTGCAAAGCACTCCCTAACGGGCAGCGGATTTAGTCGTTTTGCATAATTATATCGGCCGTCGACTCTGTGCTTACGAATTCAAAAGTTATCTTGTGTGTCGCAGATATAACAACAACAACAATTCTTTTCTTTTCTTTATGATAACTTTTAAACTGCATAGTTTGGAAACATTTTCTGCCAACATAGACAGTATTGGAATATATATGGTCGAATACAAGATATAGATACAAACCATGTACCGATGGCAAGACATACAGAAAGTGATTTGGCGAATCTGCATCAACTATAACTTTAAACAAACACAGGGAATAGGGCCAGAAACTGATATTTACGAGCGTACATTATCTGATATGAAAGCATATTTCGACATGAAGGTTACAGCATGTAATTACTTAGTTGACTGACTAATTCATGGTGTTATAATTATGGTATCCTACAGTGGATACAGCGTTCATCGCCGGAGTTCCTGTATCCATTGAGATCCTGTACAAGGGCGAGCCTGCTGTACAATACCGCAGCATTGGGAACGGCAAGATTCAACATTTCTCCTTCACTCCGAAACGTCTGGGGGCTCACTTCGTCAACATCCTGGTCAACGGATACTCTTTAGGTAAATCCTTCAAAATCTGCAATTTGTGTTGGTAGGACTAAATCAGAGACAATCCTTGTTATAATGATCTTTTTGAATGTAGAATGTACAGTCTGTATATTTTTTTACATCAAGCCTCCTTGGCAGATTCTATGGTCTTCTTTTCTGTTGGCACATTGAGTTATTGATACGTGGTTTCAGTCGCACCCGTATTGTTGCTAAATTCGTAGATTATAAGTGAGATTATTTTCTGAAGCTTATCAAAGCTTTTCGACATTTTAAGTTACCCACATTTCCCCTTTGGCGTTTGAAAACATCCGGTCCATGTATGTATATGTAGATAATTAATCTTGAGTGTATTTTGACAAGCTGGTATTTTAAGAAACAAAGCTCAAATTACTGGCGCTTATATCTGAGTTGCAATGGGTTGTAAAATCTTAATGCTTCTAATTTTCCTAAGTTACGTACTAGTATACTATAACGTTCTTTGTCCAACTGAAGATTCTAATCTAAAACCGTGATTGCTGTCTTTAACTAAAGGAGCCCCTGTCCTTATCGACGTGAGAAGCCCGTACTACCCGGACGCTGCCCGGGTGAGGGTGTGTGGGCCGGGGTTGAAGAACGGAGACCTGGACACGTACAGGGGTAACATCGTGTGTGAGACGGTAGATGCAGGAACTGGTGTGCTCATGGTCAACGTGCTAGGGCCTGCAGGTAGTCTTGGATTATTAACTCTCTCTTTATTCTTAAGATTTAACGTAAATTAACGACCTAACCTAGCTTGTATATATATGCAAATGACAGCAATAGAAATGACACTGCAAGGTAATCCCACAAGGATTATTTAGTATCTAGCTTCTTAAGATTTTAGCCAATGTAACCTAACCCCAAGGGAGTGAGGTAATACTTCGGCTTGTTTGTCTGCCTACTTGACTATGTGTGTTTCTGCTATTTCCAATAATTCATAATTGTAGCATTATTCCCGGTGTCATTCTTTTTATATATGTAGGACTAAAAGGGTAACAGATGAGCATGGGTAAGGGGATTAAGTCAGTCTGCCATCTCTGAGTGAGTTGTTCTGATATGTTTTTTTTTTTTTAGGAAATGTGCCGGTTATGACCACAGCTATGGACGGCCCCAACTGTCCCGTGGCGGTGTCGTTCCAGCCGCAGTCCGCAGGCGACTACTTCATCCACATCAAGTGGACTGACGACCATGTCCCGGGGAGTCCGTTTAAAGTCGAACTCACGGAAAGGAAGAAACCAGGACTGATGTCGAAACTCTTCTCAAAAGCTCCAAACCAAGACGTTCAAGGTCCCGTGGCTGGTTTCCCGCCAAAGGAAGGCGAAGGAGAAGAGAGACCACCAGAAGGGCCTTCGTACGAGGAGATCGACCACTGGGTTAACACTGGTCTGTGGTCACCGTCAAGTTCTGATTCAAGTTCGTCAGGAAAGGAAAACAACCCGATCTCTCCTGCTATTCAGGCAGAACAAAAGGCTGAAGTGAGCGCCAACTTGAGGCGCCACCAATCGTTCATCACGAGGAAGTACAGGGCGATTGTGAAACGAGAGTCCAAGAGGGAGCGTCGAGCACCCTTACAGCCCACCACAGAAGCTCCTGAGTCTGATGATATGGCACCGAGTGGTTTAGAAGAGCCGAAACATGTTGTCGGTGAGGTCAAAGGTCAGGCTGACCCAAATATGGCATCCAAGATGGCGACTGACAAGAAAGAAGACGGAAAGCCCCGGTTTATAGCAGGTGTGCTGCGGAAGAGTTTGAGAGGAAACAGAAGTTCGTATGACCTAAATCACGATGAAAGTAAGGTTGAAACAGGTCGAAGAATGAGCTCTCAAGGGTTAGTCAGTGATCCTAAAGATACAGAATTAAACCAGAGACTGAGCCAGTCACAACCTGATGTTACTCCCAACAGGAACACAGAAGGATTTGTATTTCTGGGAAAGAATTCGAAAGCAGAAGAAATCGTCCCAACTTTAACTCCTCAAATTGACACAAAAGTTGCTGATGAAAAGTCAAAGAAGCGGCAGAAAGTAAGCTTTGTAGAAAATGAGGAAATGGTAAAAGATCTTTCAAACAAAGAGGAGGCCTCAAAGTTAAAAGCTCAAGGAAAGGGTGTTAAGGCAGGTACGCCAAACGATTCTCATGTTGAAAAATCAATCGAAGAAATTGGGAATCAACAAAATGAGACAGGTAAAGTGAAAGAAAAGACAACGCTGTGCTTTCCAAAGAAAAGGAAATCTAGAAAGAACAAGAGTAGTCCAGTGATAAAAGAAACTAGCCCACCACGGCCACTTTCGCCTATGAAACCACTGAGTAAAAGTGTTGAAGGACTGCCTTTTGCCTCAGACAATGAAAAGGGCAAAGCTAAGGTTAGTCTGGTCAGAGTGGAGAGCATCAAATGGTGAAAGATAGGCCTATGAGAATACTTCATGAACATAGCATTGTACATACTTAAATTTCTCAGGTATCATAGTTGGATAATGAATAAGTGTGATGGTAGAGTTTGTCTTGCACATTTGTAATACTGTTTTTATCGAGCAATACTGATTTTTTTTGCGTTTCAATTAGCCTCAGTGAGAAAAATAAAATAATGTTTTATATGAAGAGCATGATCACAATGTTACGATTTGGTTGCTGTGTGCGTTTCAGTGCTTAAAGCATTAACCGCGACAAATGTTAAATAAGACTATGTTTATTTTAGTCATAAGCATCAACTGCCTTTATGACGTCTTAGGTGTACTAATTGCATTATTAGTGTTATTAAGGAGTAGTATTAATTGCTTTGATAAGCTGAGTAATATTATTATGCAGATGCCATTTTCATCTATATACGAGGGGCGTTCAATAAGTAATAGCTCTGACCCACTTCCAGTTGTCTGATCTAGATGAAATTTTGCATGTGTAATGATAGATATCTCTATAAATGATCTTGCAAAAAAGAGCTCTGAACTAATTGTAGTTTCTGATTTATTGGTGTTTGAACTGAGTTAGGTGTGAAATGGCCCAGGTGTGAAATGGAGCCAGTTGAGTGTCTCGCAGTGATCCGGTTTTTGTATTTGAAAGGACGCACACCAAAGGAGACTTTTGATGAAATGAAAGAAACTTATGGCGATGATGCCCCATCATAAGACCTTGTAAAACGCTGGCATCCTGAATTCAAACATGGCCGGAAGTCTGTGGAAACAGCTCCCAGACCTGGTCGTTCCTCTTCTGCCATTGATGAGGCATCTGTTGAAGGACCAACCTGGGGTGTCCTACAAAAACGGTGTCCAGAGCTGCATCAAACGATGGGAGAAATGAATAACTCTGGGTGGTTCCTATGAAGAGAAAGACTAATAACTGTGCCAAGTTTCATTAATCTCCTGCTATGGGAAATGAGTCAGAGTCATTACTTATTGAACGCCCCTCGTATTAGCTGATAGAGCCTCTGTCATCTGTATATTAGCCACCTTTTTATGCTGCTCTCAGGAAACTGATGAAAGAAGGAATGTATACTGACGTGGGTGACAAACTCAGTGAATGAAGCTAGAACTGAACATAGGTGTATTGACATGCGACATGTTTGTACATGTATTGACCATGACTATATTATACTAGTCCCTTTCATGTATCAAAAAGTGTCTGTCGCTAAGTGGCATAATGATTCTGTCAATTCAATTATGCATACTATGACCCTTCACTAACAACGCACTCATTACAGACAACTTTTTGATGATTTGTAACCTAAGACAATCATAACTTGTTCTTGTGTTTTTTTGCACGAATGTTCAGTACATTCTATACCAGTCTGTTTGGTGTCCTTTGCCCTTTGCCCGAGGTGTGTACCCCCCTCCCACAGCTGTGTTGTTGACACAATATTTTGTCCCTGGGGACAATGTTGGTGCCGATTTTACGACCGAATGGTTCGTACAAGTAAGTCCATTTCACTTGGTTAGGAGGTACCACTTTAACCCAGAAATTTGCCCTGACGGTTAAAATACTAACTGGTGAATTCTTGGTAAGTAAGATATGCGCCATAATATGACCACTCGAGTCCAGAAACAATTCTTGTCTGTGTAAACTGTTGTACAGAGGTCACTTCCCACAAGACAAAGAGCCATACAGACGAAACGACCCGAAACGGCTCACCCAGTAGAAAATCCAGTTTTTCTGGCGGATCATGAGCAGAGCCTGTCAAAAGAGCTGCCAATTGTCGAGGTATGCTGGGATAGGTTATGGACAAAGGATACAAAAAGCTGCCTAACAAAGACATAAGACGACAGACCAAACTGTACTTGATGGTTGAATGCACAGGTGTGTCCGCTAGTACGATGATTTACAAGTAGGGCTGTACCATTACAGAGACCTAGTAGAAAAGATATCTATGTTGACACTCATTCTTACCGTTTATCTATCAGGGATATATGCATAAAATAAGAGATGAGATTTTTTATCATCCATCCCTACATCTGTTCTTTTATCTTTCCTACGTATAATTAGTTAGAAGATAAGCACAGCATCCTTGACTAGGATGATCACATTAGTATGTTGGACAGACAGAGACAAATGTAATGCTTTTGTGACCTTTTCATGTAGATAGGTCTTAAGGCGTATGCACGAACATGTGTAAGAGACAACCGCAGATGACTCATAATACATATCAGACTGGTGTCCCTGTCTACCAAACCACGATTTCAACACTTGTAGCGTCTACCTTAAGCGTTGAAAGTAAAATAGTGTAAAGAATGACAAACGCAAAATGTAGATAATGTATGGAAAACACAAGATGTTGCTTGTATCATGCGACGAACTTGTAAATACCTAAAAGACATTTGACCTCACGTGTTGAATCAATTGTGTAAAAGGTCTGGGTGTGCCAAGGAAAGGGAACAAAGGATTTTGGGGGAAGTGTCATTTCATATTCAAGTGGGCTCGATCATTTTTCACAGTTCGCTTCCTCAGATGTTCATAGAAATACATTTCCTTCCGCGATTTTTGAATAAACTAACACACATAAGTACCTATGACAAGCCACTGGTTTAATGGATGTTCAATTTCAAATGCAATTGGAAAATCTCCAATGATCTCCACAATATTACACGAACCTTCCCCAAGGACTCAGTAAGCTACCTCCCACATAAATATTTCATGTACCCTTTAGTGTAGTTCTGATCACACCGGCACAGGTAAGTCTACTAGTTCTTATCATATAAAGCACCGTGTCCGCGTCTTTTCTCTCTCCTGCTTTGTCTTGCACTACGGAGTGGCATCTACTGTTCATGGGAAACCGCTAGCCAAGCGTGGGAATCCACTTTCGGGGGTATTTTGAATGGGATCTTTGAAATACTCTTACTGTTTGTCTTTCCACTTGACCTGTCTCTGGGGCGTCTTCCTATCTACAAACGTGTAGTAAATACTGGGTTATTCTAAAACTGTAATGGTTTTGAACATTAGCTGCGATGCACAGGTTAAGTAATATCTGGATTCTTTGAAAATGACAATAAATTCCACATTTCTTATTTTGGTGTAGTGAAGAATGTCAGAATTGTCCAATTAGGAAGTGGGCGCGAACATGACGTTTTAGATAGCCTTAAGCATTGACAACAAGGGGGAGTATCTCTATACTGAAGACCATGTCTTTTGGGTATGATTGTTCTGTCACGATGGAGCATTGAAATTATAGCCATTCTAATCAGTTAAAGTAGATTAACGGTATCTTATCTGACCTCGGCCTGGATAAGGCTTAATGTTTCCAACTGTCAGACATTTAATAGCCTTGCTCCATAAGAAGGGACAAATCAATTATATTTCTCACCTGAATCCCTTGTGTCACGAAATATTCAAAAGGCGGTATAATCCATTAGTGAGTGTTACATTGAAATATATTAAGTAGAATCCTCATAATTTATTTTAATGATCATATCTAAGATGGTCGATGAACGTAGTTTTACGAGTTTAGTTATAATGCATTGAAGGTTAGTACTTTTGGCTGACTTAGTGGTTGGACGAGTCAATTTAACGGTTGAAGACGAACTTTGGACAAAAAGCTACTGTAATTTGTTCGGTGGCTGGGCAAGAATTTGACTGCACCCAAAAGAGGTATTCAAGGTCTTTCACTGGTGTCTTATTAACGCCAATGATCTCGATAGAAACGTAATGATATCACGGTAAAACAAGGATTTCGAACCATATTTTGTTGATACTCCGTGCATTTTGGATCAAATATAAATTTTTTTTATCGCATGAAAAGAGTGCCAGACCTCCAAATATTTTGAAGCCAGCGAAAAGACGTAACTATATTTATATTGGGTGTGTCATATAAACGTGACACTCCCAGATTATAATGTTAGATTTGTCTTCTAAAAGATGTAAACATACCATGTATTTCTAGACTACAACTGGGGTAACTGATTAAATCAATAAAACATATTTTCCATTTATCAGGAATTATCCCAAATTGAACCTACATGTCACATTACTTAATCATAAAGTTGTTATAATTAGATTTATTTTGGGCTTTATAAATGATGCCGCTCCCTGTACATGGGTTAAGTAATAAGATAAAAGGGAAAAAGTTTACTTTAACACCTTTTGCATAGTATTACATCTTATGCATGTTCGACTAAAGCTTGTTCGGTTATTTGGTGTAGGAAAAGGTTAAAGGGGAGCTTAGTAAGAATACCTGTGTTGTCGTCAGGAACTGCACTTTCACAGTTGACAACAAAATTTAAATTACCTCAAGTATTATACCTATTGTGAATTGGCTTTTTCTCAATAAAGCACAGTAAAATTTGGAACTTATTTTTAGAAATCATTTATTTGTCAATTGTTAATCAAAACAATTACGACCTGACCTCATTTTCAAAACTAAGACTTTGAACTTGAAACAATCTAAGAAAATGCATTGATAGATGTGAGTGACATATTTTTAAAGTATGAATAAAGTGCCTCTGTACATTGAAATTTCATAAACACTATCATCTAATCATATCCATCAATGTTCTAAGTTGCGCAAGTAGTTTAAAGAAGAACAGAAAAATAAACCATTTTCCACATACGACAATTGATGAAAATTTATGAGTGTCATGACTAATTTTGTTGCCAACTGTATATCCTTCCTGGGCAATCGGAAAGCTGAGCAGTCATGCAGATAACGAAGTATGTTATAGCGTTTGTTTGCTTAGCTTCTGCATAACAAAGATGGGATAAAAACACCGCCACTCATCCTCTACTCACTGCCAGGTAAATAACTGTTGAGGAGACAGAGTCAGACATGTCTTCAACAGCGGTGGTGGGAGAGTATTACCTGAAAGATCCCAACGATGACAGCCGGGTCAAGGTTGGGACCTACTCTGACACCTCGTATGATCCAGAACCAACCAAGGCCGGGTTTTTCACCAGCGACTCTCACCGAGGGAGCATGAGTAACGGTTATAGTAACGGGGACAGTGAACGGAGGGACTCCAGGCCTAATGTCCCGTTTGTGTCCGGAGATGGCGTCAACCAAGCCCGCCTCAACAGGCCGGCTGCTGTGAAGGTGGGTCCGCCATTTTGTATTTTCCCTTTTCCAAGGTTTAAATCAATATTGCAACGACAAAATTACGATCAAATATGTCTGTTATTCATTCAGTTGATTTGTAAGCTAGAGCTATAAATCGGGGATATCTGGTTTCATACCATTATTATACATGATGACTTGTCTATCAACTCCTTTATATATGTGAGCTACTATCAGCAGTAGAGGCACAAAATGAAACATAGAGGTCTATGCGAATGTTTTTCTTCCGGTGTCAAAGTTCACAGAATAATATATAGTTTAGCATACTAGTATCATTCAAGTGTGTCACTTTGGGATTTTGGAAAAGGTACAGCGATATATTGTCAAAAGACGAAGGTATCATAGATTTACCACAAAATTGCTCCCTTTTATATGTAAGTTGTGCAAAGGGTTGTCGGTGTATAAACACAATAGATTGCGCCTACGTGTAACGCCATATTGTGGTGGAAGAATAACAGGTCACACCCACAGGTGTGGCTGGTACATTCCAGAGTATTACAGTCTTAGATTGTCACCTTATACAGGCCTTCAAAGGCTCATTCAGCACAAATTATGGTCATTTGGGGTAATTTGTGTTGTGTTAGCATTCTCCTCCCATTCCCATCTATACTTTATAATTGTTATATTATATGTTTGCAAAAAATAAAATCACTACCAACAGTTTTAAACATAGTAGCATAGATTTAAAAAACACGATAAAAGATATTATCAATTGGTTTTGCGATAACTAGTTGAAAAAAAAATACGCTTCATTCAATGCTTGATGATAAATATCAGAACAGTAGTACTTCTTAGATCACAGTTCTATAAGTAGTTCTAATGTATCTGGTTCCAGGTGTTGCCCTATGGTATGGTGGGAGACTACTTCACCGTGGACGCACAAGGTCCGTATGACACTACCGCCAAGCCTTTGGACCTGAGGAAGGAGAGGGATGGTCAGATCATCGGCAGCTACACGCCAGACAATATTGGTAAGCTTTGGTCACTAGAATTAACCATGGTCAGCAACATATGTTTGTAATAGCATGCTAGCAACATACAAAATTGAGGTAACAGGTTGACTTCTGACAATGGAAGGCATGCAATTCCATCATATGTAAGCACTTTTATGGTAGGCATTCGTTTTTAAGAACATTGGCCTCATGTCACCTGGATGATTTGCCCCGTGTGAAAGTAAGGACTACAATAGTCTCAGGGCCCCATGTGTGCTACTATGGCATCAAAATATCTGGCTTCTTAAGCCTAAAACTGTGTAATGTCATGGCAAATTACCAAAACTTTAAACTATGTTCTATCATGCACGGATCCAATTAAGGTAGCATCACAAATAAGGAATATCCCTGGCTGTATCTGTTTTCATGGTGTTGAAGGGGGGGGGGGTGCATGGCGTGTTAATGGCACTTGAGCACAGATCTGATGACAGCTTGAGATGTAGGCATGCCATGCACTTTCTATCTATTTTATACTGGGGAAAATTCTAAAAGTCTAACTATTGTAAAATGTGTAGAAATACTATGATAATGATAACCATCCCACACGCTGCTCTTTATATGGTGGAGGCTCTCGTCTGCGACAACGTCTTACTCGTAGCGGACGCAATGCGAGTGTGTATAGTGGTAGGTGGTGGTCAAGAAGAACATTGTCTCTATATAGCTAACATAAATTGCATTAAAGCTAGTTACTTTTTTCACAGGATTAGATGTATCGCTGTGTTTGTGTTTACCTAAGTACAAGTATTTATTTATTTTGTTTTTTGGAAGACATACCGATATGTATGCCAAAATGTTTAGTATATTATTTTCTTGATATATGCCTTAAAAAGTTTGTTTATGTATACGTATGATAGATAAGATTTTGATCAAGGCAAGAGCAAATACAATGGAATTTTTTCATTTTATCTCTAGGGCCATGGACTGTATCTGTGAAGCACGAGGGAAACCACATTCCCAACAGCCCCTTCACATGTGAAGTGTACGACCCCACACAGGTGGAGGTCAACGACCTGCATGACGACATCTTAGGCAAACTCGTCAAGTTTTCAGGTATGTCTAAAATACATGTATCTTTTTTTTTTTATTCAAGTATGTGTTACGAACACATTATATTATCTTTTAAAGATGATGATATTTCTAACATGAAATGATTTACATAGAATGTAGCAACTCTATTTTCATTGTTAATGACTCAGAGATCATCAAACGTAGAATCATATTTGAATGTGGTTGAGCTATTCATGAACACTGAGAACTGCAATCAACGACGCCTGAGAAAGTCCTACAGTAAATTATCAAAATTGGTCATGATTTTTGAATAATTGATGACCACGGTGTCCCGTAATCAAGGTAATTGGATGGTGATGAATGCTTGTGGTTTTCTAAATTGAAAGGGCATGAATCTCGCACGAGTTCACAATAACAGCTCCACGATTGGTCCATGCAAAACATAATCTACAGTTATTACGAGCTAATATCCCTGTAAAAGTCCGGATAGTCAATGAGTCAAAGAGTAGATAGCTACACTAATTCTTTGGGTCACACTGGTGTCACAATGATAAATCTTAACAGCAGAAATAAGAAGTTTCCACTGCGACATGCCTTAGTGCTAACTCTTGTATTGTATGTGTTCTTGAGAGCCGAGCAATTTCTTACCACATTTTATTGGTGAGTACTTAAAGGTTACTGCATTACTGTACTTGGCACAGGCGGCTCACGCACGCATATTCTAGTCGTGCACAGGTAGATTCTTCACCTTTCTGAAGCACCTGTATCTAAAGCATTTAGCGAGAGCAGACCACCATTTTGCTGTGTAGTCTTTTATCTACTTCTAACTTATTATATTCTACACGTTGCGCACAAAGACAACAAACCCTGGATGCGCTTTCCTTCGGCATGGTTAATATTTAGATATGTTTTCACAAAAACATATTATAGAATGTTCTACAGCAGTCAGATAACGTTATGTTCAATATCCCCATTGTTCGCTTTGAATAACGTTATACATTCATGAGTCGTAAAACATAAAATGTCAATGTACTATGTGCAATGTACGAGAGGGATCGATTTCTACCTCCCTTATAAAAGTTCATTCAGTCGGAAACCTCGTGTCTGTGTCATAAGTTCACAAACATCACCTGGGCTAGCGGGTCATAGGTCAGCTGCCGACAAAATTCATTTGTTGTCGAAGGTAACAGGGCGTGAATGAACCCCTTAAGCAGTGTCTGTTAATCTGTGTTTTATAAACAAATGTCTACAGACGAGTGCATTCTAGGCGCGAACTGTAAACATTTAGTATTTGAAGATTATAGGGTTCTCAAAACAAGAATCTGTGAGACAAAAACAATTTTCGAGAAAAGCATGTTTGATATGCATTTTCCCAAATAATTGCTACAAGAGGAATGTCTATGGTGCAAAAGCTCAGAGTTTTTTTACGGCCTGTAACAATCTAAAAGGTCATGTTGTACCTTTACCAAACTATGATACCGATTTTATATCAACAACATTTATTTAAAAGCTAATGGTATATAGCCATTGTTTATAGTAAAAATACGTAATTCTGTATTATTAGCTTCATTACTTGTGCCCAAAAGACATGCATGATTGTTGAAGATATTACAAGGAAAGACTTCCCCGAGGCGAAATAAACAAACGTTTTCCCATGACACTAGTGAAACAAGACTCCCGATAGAACATTCTTTAGAGAGCCTAAGTTACCCCATGGGGTTTGCTATTTGAGTACAGAAAAGTAGACAATGATCCATACATCAGTGCAGCGATTTCGCACCAGAGGAACTCAGACTGACCTTGGTGAGAATGATAATGTCTTCTTTTTGTTGAAGTTTCTAGGTCTAAGAACGTGTTCCTAACGTGACGCATACCACGTTAGTGATTAATGTTTGGATCTTCGTTTGTTTGTGATTTATTCATATTTAATTACTCTAAGAGTCATCAGTAAGATTGTCTCCCATTAGACCATTATCATCATGAAAACCTCAGCACTTTCATAATGCTTCCTGAACAAATTAAAAGAAAAAACATCGAGAGGAAACATTTACGAAGTACTGCGTTCTTTCATCTTGCCCCCCTCCCCCTTCTCCCCAGTCAACACAGCCAAGGCTGGGAACGGAGACCTGACTGTCCACGTCAATGGGCCAGACGGTCGGCGCGTGCGCAGTAAGATAGAAGATGTGGGCCCCCACAACTACAACGTCTCGTTCTCTCCTGACACCGCGGGGAATCACAAGATCGATGTCGAGTTCAACAATGACGAAGTCAGCGGTAAGAAGATAGCACTTTAACATCCCTTACGTGTCGAACAAAAGAAACGCCAGGTTGATATCTACACCTATAACGTTACTCAATCCATATATCATTCAAATGTATATAATTCTTCAACGTGGGATTGTTATGATTTTCACATGTCAGTGGTTTACGTAATATTTGTGCACTTCACAAACGTGAAAAAGCAAACTTTTGATAACCAAACACATCATGCTGATATGCAGTGCGTGCGGTGTAATGTACACGAATCTAATCTAACACTGTATTGAAATGTGGCACTTATTCTTAACTCGTTAATTTTAAAATGTAAAAGCTTGAAAATGTTAAGGCACACGTTTTGTTCTTCTGTTTGTAGTTAATTTAAAGGAGATGCCATTGTAAAGGTCGGCATGTTTGAGGCATAGCAGTCGATGCAAAAAATGGAACTTTGTCCTTACATGCATAATATACCGTATTGTATTTCCTGTACCCACAGGAAGCCCATTCAACTGCTACATCGGCGAGCCCGGGCTGATTGAAGCTGAGGAGTCTCACTCAGTCGCTGGAAGCCATCATCACGACCATGACCATGACCATGATCACCACAACCATGATCATCATCAACATGATCATGACCATGATCATCATCATCATCACGATCATCATGACGCACCGGTAAGCTTCTACTCACGTCAACGACAGAGTATTGAAACATACTTTAACCAAGCAAATAGTCTATGCCAAATAGACGTTACTCAAGCAACTGGATATGATTTTGGAAATGGTTTTCAAAATCATATCCAGTTGTTTGAGCAACATCTACCTGTGTATCTTATTGCCTGGATGACTGTCTTCATCGACAAAATTAGTGTACATTCCGACAGTTACAGTAAGTGTAAGTCTACAGTGTCAGGGGCCTCTACGATGGAGCAACCTCTTCACAGAGCATACACAACACACATCCATAATAGTTACTAAGAAAGGACAGTATGCTAGGACTAGAATTTGACGTTGCTATTTATCATCACTTTTTCTATATGCTGTATTTTTGCGTAATTTTGGTATATTTCTAAATCTCATATTTTGTCGATATATACAGAGACAGCTAAAGAAAGTCAAGGACATAAGTGCGATCATCTGGTAAAATCTTTTAATTAACGAAATTGAGTGCACATTGAGTGCTATCTTAACCTATGACGCGCTCAAACAAATACTAAAGTTCCTTATCTATTGATAGAAACAAAATTGCCATATCACCAAAAATGCCTGTTGTCTATCTTTAACACATGAATGGACTGACATTTGCGATTGGTAGTAAGAATAGAATACATATGTGTATGTGTGACGTCAGAAGCAGGTTTTGCAAGGTTCAGACAGAATTAATGACGTGCATTTACCATATTTGGAGGTGGGCAATTTACATACCTAAATACGCCCTTGATAACGACGATAGGTTTGACCATTAGCACGCTTGATTTGGGGACGAGTCAACAACACGAGACACACAATGAGAGACCAGTTGGTACAAAATGTAGGTTTCTGCCTTTTTCTAGAACCTGAATATATAACTGAAGATTTTATTCAACAACGCATGTACATTTGTAGTGCAGCACCCTGTTCTATAGTACATAATGTCTAAGTATCTGTATATGTCCAAGATATGTACCAAATACTTTGCACTGTTACGCCAAAAAGCAGTTACTCAGGCAACTGGATATGATTTTGGAAACGGCCAGGCGTTTCAGACAGCCATTCGGCGTCTTTCGTCAGTGTCGGCGATATCACATTACCTGGATGTCTAACGATGTTCATCGACGTATTTTACACTGTTGTTTGTGTCTCTACCCCATGTGCAGCCTTGACCCGTGTAACGTGATCTAATGTTCTGTGCATACAATTCTCAATGCATACAAGCACTACAACTGTTCCTGTTTAGCACAATACATGGTGCTTATTGATACGTAGTTGCTCTACTGAAGATGGGGTTCAAGCTTACTCTGGCGTTGTTTTTCTCCTGCAGGCCACCTATACTGTCACGGAGTCCCGAGCTTTGGAACCGCCCAAGAGGGAGGTTATCGTCACGGCCATTCACGGAGCTGTTGTCGATCGTCCAGCCGGATTCCTAGGTCTGTAAAAGCACAATGTTCCTCATCCTTCAATAACTTTGAAAGAGTTTCTTGGAAAAGTTTCAAACAGCTATGCTACAATGAAAGTAATTGGTTACTAATCATTTGTCTATCAGTTCCACGAAAACAGTAATGTCATTGGGCGTACCGTGAAAGAGAGACGATCTCATTAAATTCGACCTTGAAGCCCGCAGAGCAAATACCACTGACTCCTACTCAATAAAATCGCCCTGTGGTAGTTTAATACAGTTGAAATGGCATATAGTACATTGTTTTTGTATTACCTCCTTGGTAAGCTTCCTCATTATGTAACACATAACGTTTGTACTGAAGAGTAAAAGCTACATATCTGGATAGATTTATTTGGTCCAGTGACACATGGAAGTACTTATTTTATTTGATCCAATGACAAATGGAGGGACCGATTTTATTTGATCCAATGACACATGGAGGGACCGATTTTATTTGATCCAATGACACATGAAGGGACCCATGGAAGGACCCATTTTATTTGAGCCAATGACACATAGAAGGACCCATACTCTTTTTCATAAGGTTTGGTGGGTTATCATGAGTGCTCTAGTCGTGATTATACTCAAACACGGGACCTAGCACTAATTGAGGGACGTCCTTAACCGAAGCTAGACACTCCTTTCCATTTTTGTTCATACTATCACTTGTTTTGCCCATACATTAGTCGATGCGACCCGAGCGGGCGGTGGCGACTTTGACATCACTATCACCAATAACGAGCGCCCGGTGCCATACCAAGTCGTTGGAGAGAGGGAACCCGGTGTGTTCGAGGTGACGTTCCTACCTAAGGAGGCAGGAACCTACAGAATCGACGTGTTCTATGAGGGAAAGCCTGTCAGGGGTAAGCACTAGATATTCTTACGATGTTCAAAGAATGACAAAACGTTTGGGCTGAATAAAACGCATGCTATGCTACAATTTTGCACAGAAGGATTGTATTCACCGAAGGCAACTTCTCGTTAAATTCAAAGATAGTAAAATCAAATATACAGTAGTTAAGAATTACATCCTGAGATATACAGCCCCCTAAAACAGCGTAAATACATGTGGCATCTACAGACTGCATGCAAGAGCATGGGATATCACCATAGCTGCATCCATACCCCCTTTACTCTAACTTAATTTCTGGTGTTTAAGTACGTACGTATACGTATGTTGGCTGCGCCTTATGTTTGAGAAAGCTAGGTTCATGCATGGTTCAATTTTTTTCTTCAAAGACGTTTGACTGAAATTATAGGGAGAAACCCACACAATACAGATCCTTATCTGATCTTATCTAAGTAGTCATTACGTTCTTATTTATCCCATTGTGGTGTACAAAGCCAAAATTCAAGGACGTCGAACAAGTACGTGGTCTATCATATTTAGTTGACACTTGACGAATGCACGGTTTTACTTCTTTACAAGTACATTTTGTTGGCTGATCCCAAAAGGAGCATGCATACGTTTTTTTTACATATTTTTAACAAGAGCCTATGTCTAGGATGGTTATCTGTTACGTGATTAGGACGTCTTCACTTGTTGAATACTACGCTCGCAATTTCCCAATTGGAAAAAAGGCATGGTACTACAATAAAGTGTTACAGAAAGACACGCATAATAGACAGAACTTGTAGAATCCTCTAGATAATGTGTATGCATGGATGGTAGTAATATTCGATTAAATGCACACACTCATATTTACTGACTGTACTTTTTTTCCTTTTCAAAGGAAGCCCATTCTACGTCCGTATCCAGGATTCGGCTGACATTGAACACTACATCTACGTACCTTCCAAAACCACCGTGTACCAAGAGGTGGAGGTAGAGCAACCACGCTACACTGTCGAGCAACCACGCTACTCCGTTGGTACATAGTTTTACCATTCCATTAGGCTGACAGTTCTCTTTAAGATAGACATTGGGTTCATCAGGGATTGGGGGATGTAATCTGCATAACCTTAGGCACTTAACTGGCAAGTTTTGGCAATCTCGCAAGCTTCGAGTTTTCTTTACTGAAACATTCTTACCATGAAACAAAAGATTGATTTTTGATTGTACACATCTGTTATCTACAGTTGAAGAGCACAGGGAGCGAAGGCCTCCTACACCGGTGTACCGGACTCCTACCCCTCCACCGGTGGTGTACCGGGCCCCTACACCCCCACCGGTAGTGTACCGCGCTCCAACGCCCCCACCGGTTGTCTATCGGGCCCAGACTCCACCGCCAGTGGTCTATCAGCAGGCCCCACCACAGCAAGCCGTGTATCAACAGTCAGCACCAGCGTACCAACAGTCGGCACCAGCTGTCAACGACCGGTAAATAATACTTGAATCCACACAACCTATATAAATATTTCGGTGAACTTTAACTCATTAAACTGTAAATCCTACAAGTAGGAAATTGGACCACATTGGTAAGTGTACGGCTTAGCTCTCAGAAACAACTCACAAATAGTGACGTGACTGAAAAACAAGCACATGTGCCAGGCAGCCTGTGGCGTCTCCCGTCTGACCTGGATGTTTGATGTTGTACAGACTCAAGCAATTAAATGTATCAAATCTGGCATATATCTCCAAAATACATTTTGTCTGTAAGATTTTCTGCACAATACCTACATTATTGTGTATTTCTTTATTTTACTAAATCTTGCACTGTATGAGGGAAGAGCTCGAGAGTTGTTTTTTTCATCACTATTTGGAGTGTAATCATTTGTTGATGTCTCATCCAGCTGTTATGCCCATGGAGAGAAGCTTCATACGGTCTTCAAGGACCGACATGCCGAGTTTCCCATCAGGACTGAGGACTCCATGAACATGAAAGAGATGGACGTGCAGATCCTTGGTTAGTAACGATGATGTATGTCATGTGTAGCAAAACTTGGTACAGTTGGGTTATTTTTCTTACTCCGATTGATATCGTATGGAAAGTGTTTGACTACCAATGCGCTGTATCCTCGCTGTCATTGTTTATTTGATGATATATCATTTACTGCAATGCAACTATTTCCATATCAGCAGACTTCAGGGAGAAGATGGCTCATCTTATACTACTACTACCAGTAATCTCCAATCACCACAAAACTACTACACTGCAAGAAGTAATTATGAGTGACTAACAAAAATGACCTCTGACCTGACCCAACAGTGTGACAGATTAATCGGCGATAGTCGGTGTTGGTCACCTATCCTGAAGAAATAGATATCTGATTTCTGTCCTCATACAGTTACATAGAATATCTTCATTACTTTTTAACACATGATTTCCTTATGCCCAGGCCCAACAACTAGAGCTCTTGCCTCCCTGGAAAAGGACGCGGATACCACCGCAAACGTGAGGTTCGTACCCACGGAGACCGGTCGGTTTGACACGTCAATCAAATACTACGGGAAGGAGGCAGAAGGCAAGTTGTAGTACTAGGCTCCTTTTTACATATATGTTTAACTCCTGTAAGGAAAGGAGCGTTTGTAATAGTTTAAGTCATATCAGGGTACAGACTCCAGATAGACGTTTAATTTGCAGTGGCCAGCAATTTTATCATTTAAATGTTGAAGTTGTAATGCCAAAACACGTTTAGCATTTGCATGTATGTACAATTCAGTATCATTTTTCATGGGTTGCAACACTGCAATTACCACATGTTTTCTTTGCCTGGTAGATGGAATTTCTATGTATAATTTTGTGACCATGTCTCATGTCTCATGTCTTTGCAGGCAGTCCGTTCTCCTTCACAGTAATTGATCCTAACGACATCACCTGCGTGTACCCACCGGTAGGGGCGGACAGGTCATTCACCTGGCCGGTAGGCGACCCGTGCAAGGTGACCCTTGACACGTCCAAGGCTGGGTCAGGTCGTCTGGGGACAAAGGTCTCCGACCCACTTGGGTCATCGGTACCCACGAACTTTGACCAGGATAATGCCTTCCAGTTCACCCCGAGGGTGGAAGGTATGTACATATACATAGCCTGGAATCCATCATATTCTAGCTCCTGTCATCGAGAAGCTATCAGAAGAGCCTGGAGCGTTCCAAACTGGTTTGATACTAGATTGACATACATCCAAAACACTTGTGTTATGATACATATTCATAGCTTTTTGACCCTTACCTCTTTCCTCATATGACCTCTGCAAAAGCTTCATGCAGGTCTATTTTAACTCCTTGTAAAATGTAAATACACAAAAGTGCAAGAAACAATTGTTTTTATCATGTCAAATGGCTTACATTCAATTGCCAGCTAAAAGACGTGTTCGTAGAAAGAACCTTATTCTTGCTACACTCATTTTTGTAGATATGTTTCATGTTCAACTGCGTCATCGCCCCGCTGCATCTTCACAGCTTGTCCTTTCAGATTTAAAACGAACCTTGGTAGGAAAAATAATTGGAGGTGAAAAGTTTCTTGGATAATGCGCAAAGTCATTGACTGGAATCGAAATCTCATAAAAACATTCCTTTAACTCTCTATCTTACACCATCTATTCCGAAGGGAGGCATCCCATCAACTTGGACTGGGATGGTGCGGACCTGGCCCCTATCTACTGTGACGCGTACAACAGCCGAGACCGCGCGCGCACACCGCCCAGTCCGGCCGCGGCCAAGCAGTCCTACGAAGTGATCCTGAAAGGCACGGGCCTGCAGCGGGCCATGGTGGACGAGACTGCGGAGTTTACCATCGATGGGACACGGGCTGGTGGAGGTCAGCACTACGTTTTCTTTACCTTATGTTTATCTACACCAGACATGTTCTCACCTGCTGCCGCTAGGTGCACGTGATGGTTTACTTGCCACGCGTAGAAAAGGAATGCGTAGAAAATCGTTATCGTATGCGCCTGGGATGACTTTAAGTAACGTTCACTAGGTTTGATGTAGATCGATTGCTCGCGTCTCACTTGGAATGTTCTTCACACAGAGAATAGATTGTCCATGCACGTTATATGTTACAGAATACATCATAACGTTAATAACACGATCTACTTTCCCATTATTCAAAAGATTTCATGACAGACGTAGACACAGGTTCGCTTATGTTTTCTTATTTTTTTTCTTATCTTTGAGTAGAGAATGCTTTGTTTGATTGCAATGCTTGTAGTCTCTTGTCTGGTGAGAGCAATGTTTTCTTTACACATGCTGCCTTTGTCAACTCTCGCGATGTCTCGCGATAATCAGAGTCTTGCGACGATGAGGACTCAATCTTGATGCTTTTTGATGGTGTGCCATACTCACAAATGTTCTCAAACAATATCTATAAATGTCGTTTCTTTTGACTGTGTTCGAATGCTTTATGAATTCAAGAAATCCGTATCAAGCTCCATATCAAGCAAATCATAAACTTATCCTCAGCCTTGGTGTCAGTTCAATAATCATTTATTGCTTGGTTTTGAACTTTTCCTGGGTGCTAGCTATATGTTGTAAGATTACTTTGATAAATACATTGCATTTACGTTAATTGTGTTTTATCTTTATGTTAAGGTGATGGCTACAGCACAGATGGGAGAGGTGGGAATCGTTTGACCAGAGCATGTTTGCCTTCTTTACTCTTGTTTGCTGTGCTCTAACAACCTTTGCTGTTATCTCCTTTACTAACACTGTATCATCTAGATCATATTTTTTCCGGAATATCCTTTGATGTTTTTCGGATTATATAATTTCCTAGACACCGCTTAAATGATACAATAGTATCGTCTATATGACACATTTCTTCGGCTTCAGTCACGGTCCTATACGGCTATATAGAATATGATTCTTGGCGTCTAGGTTGATTAAAATGTTGCAATGTACATGTAGATGGGGCCAATGGGCCTAACATGTGATGTCGATATATCCACAGAATTCTTGTAGAAGCTACTCTATTTACAATCGACGTTATCGATAACGTATTGTTATCCTATGCTTTGTTCTAACCAGGTACCCCTGCCTGTAGTGTTACCGGCCCTGAAGGTCCGGTTGACGTATTCCTACAACCATTGGATGATCAGGGTGACATGTACAAGGCTAGGTACACACCGAGGGTCCCAGGTCAGTAATTTCACTAGTAACTTAGCTTAATATAAAGTATATGGTAACGAAACATTCTAACCATTAGGGCAACAATGCAGCTTTGAGACGAATCTGTAAAGGACTTTGCGACTTTGAATAGGTACATTGTAGAGACTTGGATCGGGATCTCTACTGTCGGATCAACGATTATACTGACAGAGATAGCCGGGTCGCCGAATCAACCAGACAACAATTTTTACTAGTCATATTTCATACATTATGGAATAATTCTTACATCTATGGGTTTCAGGCGTGCATGACCTGGACGTGGCCTGGTCCGGACGCCCGCTAGAGGGCTCTCCGTACAAAGTGCAAGTTGAGGGCGGGGCCAGGCGCGACGCATCCAGAGTTGAGCTTGGCGGGTTGGACAGGGACCCCGTACTGGTTGGCGAGCCCGCATACCTGACCGCTGATCTGAGGGACGCTGGGCAAGGAGGTAAGATCTTTGATATATCTTTCTACAATATCATCTTGTTTGTCCAGCATAACCATTAAATTGCCTCGGGGCGTAACACACCAGTTTTGTATACTTTGTGCGGTAAGACCAATCTGATAGGTTTGATCCACTTACACCTCGATGGACCCTTACTCCCGATAAGTGATTTTTAAAGTTTTGCGGGGTGAAAATAGGCTCTCCTCACACAAGCACGGGACTTCCGACTTTACGCCCTACCCGAGACGACATCCCAAGCCGAAGCCAGCTACTCATGGCCACTCATTTTCACCGTGAAGTGGGGAAATAGGTGTTAAGTGCCTAGGGATTTGAACCGAGAACCTTTTGATTCTAAGTCAAAACAACCCTGACCACAGGACAACTTGTTCAACAAGAATTGAAGGATTTACTCTGAAGTTTTAAATATCATTTGGAAATAATTTTCTAGAAATAGCTTACATCAGGTGGGCGTGTGACGTAAGCAATGAGTCAAAAGTGATTTGTTTGTATAATTTTTCAGGAATTTTGTCTGCTCGCTGTAAGGGACCGACTCAGAAAGCCAAGGTTAACATGAAGGACAACGGGAACGGTACCTACGGGCTAGAGGTCATCCCCAGGGAGGAGGGCAAGCACAGGATGGACGTCAGGTATGACGACCAAGCGGTCAAAGGTTAGTATCAAACTCCTGCCCAGGACACTGTATTACCCACTTATTCTATCGTCACGTTTTCAAACCAGGACCCGGTTATTCAGTCTACAGGAACAAAAAGTATAAACATACAAAACGTAAAGAAAAAGGTGAGACATGACCGTATTTTGTGTATATTTCTATTTTTCTTTGCCGCAAAAAGCACGGACGGGCCCCGGGCCCGGTTTGGAGATGTCACCATATCCTCAGTTTCTATGTTAGCAAACGTTTAGGACAATCTTGAAACTTGATGTTATTAAAAGAACAAGATCTATGTTCATGAACATATTATTTTGTGTCAAATCATATCTTTTTCCTGTGATTTTCAACTTGATATCAACTTTAATTACAGGGAGTCCCTTCAATTTCTACGTTGTGGGGCCAGTTGATCCCAGTAAAGTGCGCTGCTTCGGGCCGGGCTTGGAGAGCGGCAACCTGCAGGGGTACAGGGGCAACTTCGTCTGCGAGACAAAGGGTGCTGGGCACGGCAAGCTGCAAGTCAGGGTCCATGGACCGAAAGGTCAGGTATTTTATAACTTAAGAAGCAAAAAGAGGTTGAACCTGTACATGCTATTAACACTATACAATGAATGTTGATTGTACTTCTGCTTAATCATCTCGACCTGTCATCATACATATATACCTTTTCTTACACATTTATGCATTGAATGACCTGTCATCAAATGCATAAATTCATTCCTTCTAAACTTTTCACTTCACCTATTCTATTATCACAACACTATATTTGTCTTGGGATCGTTTTTATTTTGTCAGCAATATCATGACAGGGACGATGTTTAGGGGTAAAAATTAATTTTGTCTTCAACAGACAATACTTCGAATTTCCAAGCTCAGAAATTGTTGAACGTTCTTGATCTTTGCATGACAGCTCATCTGTGTTGGTACGTATACGATCCTTTGGAGTTTGCACATGTACCTTTCATTCCGCACAGACGCTTCTTGAGCTTTGGCTAGATCACCAATGGTATGTGTTTATTCATACTGACATATTAAAACGACATTTCAGGGGGGTTCAACGTGCGGATGACACCCATCAAGGACAGCGGTAACCGCACCATCGCCGTGGAGTACGAACCGAGAGAGCCGGGAGACTACCACATCGACGTCACGTGGGACAAGCAGCACGTTCCCGGCAGCCCCTTCCTCGTCAGGATCGATGATGAGGACGAGGTGATGTACGCCGATAGGTGAGGGAGCACATTTCTGGAGTTATTTTATTTATTTATTAAGATTCACAGAATGAAATCTGAAAGGTGTGGGCAACATGATTATACACCCTTTACAAGGCCGACACCTCCAGCGTACAGTTAAAACAAGCTATAAACTATAAGAAAGGCCGTGACTAAATACACTTAAGATAACCACAAATGATTGTTTATTGACTTATTTTCATTTTGTTTTTCTTGGAAAAATTTTGATCATAATGGTCGAGGTTTCTGCTCGAGGGACAGAAGCATGTATATTTTTTAGTCTTGCAAAAAATTGTGACCTTTGCCATGCTTTGAACTTAAGTTGACTTTTCCATCAGCATAGGGGGTAAAATCCTGGTATCACAACAATTTCAATACTGTAGCTAGTTAAAATGCCGGAGTTGAACTCCAGCTTTCTTAACCAAAACGAACCTGACAAATTTGCAGTGGGGGTAAAGACTTAAGGTTTGAAATGTTTGTACATGCATTTTTAAGTGAGTGTTTTGCATGGCGTTTATAAGACCATGTATATTGAATGATATGATAATCTTTATTGCATATTCATGCCCGAGGGCTAAATGCACAAAGGGACCACATATGGTCTTATGAATGCAGAGGAAAAAACTAGACTTATACAATGATTTTAAATTAGTCTAAATGGAAAAGGAGCTAAGACACTATGTGTTACAATCTCTAATGGCTGCATCTAAACATGTTCTTCTCTCTTTTTGAAACACATGGAGACATACTTACATATTGTGTCGATAGCATGGTCGTCCTTGCATAACATCAAGTACTTAAAAAAGTCTTGTTTTGACATTTTCTTACAGTTATTGTCTATTTGTAAAGTATTAAATAGGGATTGGCGTTCGTATTCATACAATGTACACTCTAGTAAAAAAATGTGTCTCGTCTTCGAGATACAAGTGGTCACAGAATTTACATGTTCTATCATTTAAAGGAGTACGGTTATGCCTGCCGGATTCTATATGTAATGGGTGGTCACTTATGCGAATTTACTCATAGCTCTGCGATGTTCAAAGCTTGAAATGCTAAGATACGTTTCTCTTTCATATGTCTCTTTGAATGTTTTGTACGTTCTCAATTTGTTTCCTTGGTTTTCTATATTGAATACGAAATTCTATTTACCACCCCCTCCCCCAGGAACGGCGGTGACTACGGTTACTACCACAGCGAGCCCATCACACGTAGCCGCAGCGCCTCCCAGCGGAGCAGCAGGCATGTCAAGTACCCAAATTATGGGTACGCGTTGCCTGGCAACTACAAGGAGAAGGAAAGAATCTATGGTAGGAGGATAGAACGCGACGGGCCCGTATCAACATACTACTAACAAATCAGATCAGTTACAGATGTTTAAAGGGGTGGCTTTGATAAGACCATTGATGAACATACCCCGGCCATTTTAACAAAACACAGAACACCTCTTTCGTATGGAAAAAGTAATAGCATAGTTTAGTCTTCTTTGATGAATACCACTCAGCTTTATGAAAGTTAGCTGTATAGCAGCTTAAAAACCAAGACGAGTACATGTGAATGACACCAAGATGCCATGGGCGTTCAATGTAAAAGAAAAGGCCTAAAGTTAATACACCGCTTCCTTTAAGACACTTTCTTTGTTACACGTAATCAGGTGATATGATGGTTTAAATGGAACCTTTTCTTTAGCTTTGGAGACAATGTGGCCCCACGAAAATAAAAACGCTAGTGGCGCCTTTATTGCAATGGAATTGCTTTGTTTATGTCTGTTTTTTTTTTCAATTATATATGTTACATAGTTAATTTTGATAGTACCTATTGCCAGTTAGAGTCCATTCCAAGACACCATGCGGATGTTTGTTGCCATTGTTTAGAATTGATTTTAAAGTTTTGTAATTATATGTCTAGGACATTTGATACTTCAGAAATATTTTAACACTGTTTTAACTTTATAAATATTTCCCTGGTCCTGTAAAACTTTGGAAATATTCATGGTGTGGAACTGGAAACTTCTAATGGTTTCTAAATAATGATAACAGCATTCTACCATTATTTACCATTTTCTACCATTTTCTACCATTTTTTGTAAATGGTTCAGTGGGCTGGGAAGATAGCAATTCACACATCCTTGCAAAGTATGGTTGGGTGCCATGCAACAATGGCCCACCACAAAGGATCCACCAGTTCCCAGCAGTGGAATCTAAAAATATACAGATGCAACAATAGGGCTTACTTTTATGGGGGCAATAAACTAATTTTACCATTTGAAAAAGTTTACAAATATTTGTAAATATTTGTAAATGTGAAATAATCACACAGCGGTTTCACAATTATTCTAAATAAAGATATTTTCGCACAGTTACTTTCAAAATGTTTCTAAAATATTCAAAGGAATTCAAATAGATGAGTATTTTCTTAGTGAATTTTTTGAAAAGAATTTAATTATTGTGGCTCAGATATTCTTTTATTCAAAATAATTCAGACTTATTATAAATATCGCCTAAAAACCCGCATGGTGTCTTGGAATGGACTCTATCACATTGTGATTTTGCCCATTTTCTACTACCATAGTTTTTATCTTTGGCTTGATATATACATGCATACTTTAGTACAAGGTTTACCGCAATTGATATCTCCTATTAGTGCCATAGGCCCAACGAGGGTTAAATTTATGCTTTCTTGCAAATAGTATCTCCTTCAATATGATAGAACTTTAGCACAATAGAACTTTATGTGGCATAGGCCACACAGTTAAGAGATAGTTATTGATAAAATATCTAGTCGCATTTATAGATAGAGGGTTGGGGAATAATATATTTGCGATATTTACTTCTTAGTATGTGCTAGCTGAATTTTATTATATAAAATGTTTGTTTTGAAATGAAACATATGGCTACAGTTATTACCAAAAACCATACGGAACATATCATACATAGTCTATTTTGTAAGGGAATAAAGGTTATGGGTTTAATGGGGCCGGAAATTAAGGGTTCATGTATTAAGGGGATCTAGTTATTAAAGTTACGGTTGGGTACTGTTGTCTTGCAATTTGCACTTTATATATGGATCTATTACATTAAACAATCATTCTATATTTGAAAAACGAAGTGTTGGCATTTTTATTGAAATTATTGTGTCATTTGAGTGTATGCATGTGTGTGTATGTATGTGTGTATGCACGCGTATTCTGTATGCATACAGCCGGATTCACACATGCGTATATATCTTAGTAGTATGAGTCCGCATGGAGTGCTTCGGCTCTACCAGGCTCCACAGGGCGCTGAAAAAAAATAGGAGAAATTAGACAAGTATAGCCAGATAACATGCCAGAGGAGTCAGCTGGCCTAGAAGTACAGTTTGCGACCAGCTATATTTGTCCAATTTCTATTATTTTTCTAGCGAACCGTTGGGTTAGATGCTAAGACTTCCATACGGACCTCATACGGACGAAAAAAAAGCCTATAAGTATCAAACGTATTACTACTATACATTGTAGTCAATTTAACGTCTTTGGGCATATGTAGCTATATATTGTGAGTGTCAAATTGGCTATACTTCCTGGGTTTTTTTTTTCATTTGACGTTAGTGTGGGCATGCGTTCATTAATTGTTAATGCTTAAAAGAATATCTTCGTCTAATATTTTGGGATTCATTATAGCAAGCGTATATCGTTGATATCGTCGCACTACAAAGGGCGCTCAAGTACATAATTCAGTGGTGAATTCTGTAACAATGAGATCGCTAATATTAGCATGAAAGGAGGCCATCTACATAAGAGCACACCAGCCGACACTTAACAGAGACGGGGGCCGATACCGCCTGCCGGGCATATATGATTCGTTACTCGAGTCACGTGTCTCTAAGTCACGTGATCAGAGTAACTGAATCATCATTCCTGAAGAAGGTCGACAGAAGTGCGACTGAAAATTCGAGGTCAGCAAATTTTGGTGTTGTATGAAAGTGGAAAATCTTCAATAGAGATCGCTGATATATAAGCGTTCAACTCAGTCACCCGTAGCTTCCCCGTACAAGTCTATCAAGATTTGCCCAAGCCGCCCTGCATCAGTCAATTATAGGTGAAAGGTAGAATGTCAAGCGATGTGTGACGTATATCGGTAGGAGGGGTCTCATCCTGTCCAACGCCCTTGCCTGGCCACCATTTTGGAGAGGCCTTGGTCGCGCAGGACAAAACTTTGACTCGTGCTCGAGTCTTCAACACTTTTCGTGACTAGAGTGCTGAGATTTGGTAGCATAAATGGCGGCACTGGTGAGTTATTTTCTTTATCTATTTTGAAATCAAAACGTATTCGGTATCTGATTTTAGGTCAACGTTTGTACTACTCACGTAACCTTAATTGATGCTATGGCTTGATTATTGCTAAGTAAAAATGCTAATGATAATGCATCAGTTAATTCATTCTTGGCATAGAATCAGTCTGACTCGTTTAAAACAGCGTGCACATAGAATTACACCGGACTTGTTACCAGACCCTAATGTTATATCAGAGAAGTATAAATTATAAAGTATACAAATATGTACACATTTTGTCACTCATAATTTCTAAAGAATATTTTATTTCATTAATGGGATCATCATTCTTTAAATTTTAAACGGTAAAACTTTTACTTTCTTTAGAAATACTTATAACCTAGTAGAGGGATAAATATAAAGCCCATATTTATCACAATCTTTCACCAGATGTTTACATGGTATGTGTGTATGGGCAGCGACCCGGACATAATCACACACAGTATCCTATTATTCCTAAAAATAACATACTATCATACTTTCCATCAAAAATTCAACTTATATGTCACTTTCCGTCAACATAACAACAACCCCCGCTTATGACTGGTATTTGGAATAGGCATTTCATGAATTATTGGAAGACAACACAAGATGCCAATACCAGAGCAAATCTCTTGGGTCGTACCCTTTGCCACTTACCTTGTCAAACCAGTTCTTCCCCAATCCTATCTCAAGTCGTCATCGGTCGGCGATTATTGGTGCATTCTTGTCATTCCATACTTAAGCAGGGGTCAATCTATAACCAAAATAGAATTTTCCATAAATCAATAAAAATGATGCCCCTCTTCAATACAGACAGAAAAACTGCGTTTTTGTTTAAGTGGTTTTATAAGAAGTATGAGTATGTGTGCAAATTTTCTGCTCCAATAAGCTTGAAGTTTTCTGTTGATCTACTCGCCCCGACTACCTGGCCCCGGGGTGAACAATCCAATCCGGGCCTTTTGTCAATTGTACAGGAAGAAGCTTATTAGCATATTCATGCTTTCCCGCAAGGCGTGTGTAAAACAGTACATGCCACACATTCTTCACGATATATGAAGATATTCCCATATGAGTAATTATAAACTCGTGTCTTAGAAATCTGTGAACCAACAAAGTAGAAACGTCTGTAGCTGTATGTCTTTGTGATTGTTGTGACTTAAGAGGGTTACTTTGGTTAAGCCTTTGCTCTGTTGTCCCTTTAAACCACGATTAGGTTCACAGGTGTCGAGATTGAAGGGTATCTGAAAACAAGGCCGCTAGTGTTTGGTTGGAGAGTACTAGTATGTATGTGTGTGTGCAGGGGGTGGGGGGGGGGGGGTCTTTTTCTTCTCAAAACTTTTAACAACATACCTACCATGGAATCTTGAATAGTGTAACCAATGCCCAGTACAAAACTTACTAATTCAAAATCAGATATAATTTGCATCTGTCTGGCAACTAAATGTAAAATTGCACGTGAGAGTTCCGTCGTTGCGGCAAAATAACAATTTTTCACAAACTTTTACAGTCAGTTCAGCACAACTCCTAACACGCGTCCTAAAAAGCGCATTCGGACCGAGCAGCCATAGTTTTTAAACCGTGGTCCAATTCTGGCCGCCATTTTGTTCCACAATTTTGTTGACTCAAGGTCAAAGGAAAACTTTTGCTCATACGCAGTGGATGTTGTTATTTGTTAAATAGACAAATTTAAAAGTATAACCGGTATTAACCCGAGGTTTATTGTAGGCATATTGAGTTACATTCATACGTATTAGGGAAGGTTACAGGGTAGAACATGTTACAGATGAATATATCTTATATTTTGCACATCTTGAATGCAAAAGGTACCCAATCAAACGTTTAAGCCACTGGAAAATCTGTGTGGAATGTTTGAATCGATTGCATCAGACCAGTGTTTAAGTGCAGTGATGGTGCAAGGTTTAAGAATAAACCTTGACGCGTCCCAAAACACACCTGGCTCGGGAATGCGTTTCAAAATATTTATAGATAAGCTTTAAGTCCTATTCTGGAGTCGTACACAAGGTGTCAAAATAAAACTTTAAAAAAAAGCTCTTTAAAGCAACCCCGAAATTTGTCATTGACACCTAGAAATGTAGGTATTTAAAAAAATCTAAATGTCAAACTTTAGACGAGAGTCTGTTAGCAAACTTTTCTCTGACATGTGGCATGTGGGAATGGGGGGGGGGGGGCAATTTGAATTTCAAAAGCTTTTGCATTCTTCCTTACCCTAAATGAGGATAAACAGATTGGCATTCCAATCATTCCCCGAGACACAACAAACTAGCATCTTTCAATCCGCCTGTTACCATCTGCTTAGATTATGGACTCTTTAACATCAAAAACAAGGTAGGAAACACGTGTTTATCACAGACTATGATAATATACGACGACTGTATATTAGTGGAATCAAACGTGGCCTGTAAGATATAGTTTAAGTTGTACCGGAAGACGAATGATTCATGATCATGTCAGACTCGCCCCCCTCCCCACCCAGCTTTGCCTCATTTGGTGGTCAGAAATGGACAAGGCTTAATTTCATACATTCCAAAATGATTGTCCGTACCTATAGACAGAACGGGGTCATCTTAGGCCCACCTAGGCAAGGCAAATTAGGATTCAAATGCAAGCGAAACTGATCATATCTGAAGCCATAACACATAAACTGATGTGAACAGTCCTTGAGATGCACCCTTTTTACAGTGTATAGACCCTCATAATAATAAGCTAAGAATGGTGACAAATACTATTGCTACAGCAAATAAACTTTTTTCTGTGCACAGGAATGAATGTTTCACAAATTTATTGTCGTTACACAATATGATACTTGAATAGATTTAACTATTTGAATTGTCTTGAGATCTCCGTAGTCCTTTATAGTCAACGTGAGTGTGGATTTACTCATCAATGTCCATCAGAAGATTAAACAAGATTTATGGATAATGTAAATTCAATTTTCTTTACAGTCCATATTCCATGGCCGCCGCTGATTCCGATGAGGAGACTATCCTGCAATTTTCTTCTTCAATATATCTCCGAATAAGGAATTCAAAAACATCCCTCATCGACCTCAACGATACGTCTCCAAGCCGACGACCTCCGTCTGTTGCTTCATCAGTCTGTGGGTCCATTCGTTCCACTCGATACGATACTATCGAAGAGAATCCCGCCGACGAACCGTCATTGCTTTCAAGCGACGAGCAGCCATTGCTTTCAAGCGACGAGCAGCCGTTGTTTCCAGGCCACGAGCAGCCACTGCTTTCAAGCGACGAAGTCTTCAAGTCTAGCGAAGGAGAGGTCCAAACGTCTCCGTTTAGTGACTCAGGAGTAAGCTCACTCGAAGAAGTGTTTGTCAGAGACACTGAAGACAGAACTGAGGATACAGAGACAGACGTAGACAGAGATCCACACCAGGTAGAGAAAAAGAAAGAGTTTGTGAGAGACACCGAAGACAGAAGCGAGGATACAGAGACAGAAGTAGAGCAAAATTCGGACCAAGTAGTGAAAAACAAAGCTTTTGTCAGAGACTCTGAAGACAAAACCGAGGAAACAGAGGTGGTGAAGGATCCTAACCAGGTAGAGAAAAAGAAATCGGTACTTGAAGACATAAGAGCTCTTGGACAGCTGGGAAGAGCAGATTCATCATCAGAGAGTACTCTGACCATAGACGAGAGCAACGACGAGCAAGAAGACACTCCTGTTCACAGTACTGAAGACTCAGATACAGAAGAGAAGGTCACAGAATCAGGCCCTGAAGAATTGGATCCAGAGCTTGCTACTCAAAACCCTTTACAGGAAAGCAGTAGCAGTCAAATCCAGGAAGAACTCGTTCCAGAACCTGCTATAGCTAGTAGCAGCAGCTTTGCTAGAGAAGAGGAAGAGTTAGAGGGAGGGATGAGTACTCAGCAAGCAGTACAGACACACGACGCACGTACGTCAGTTCTGGACGACATTCGCAAAATCGGTGAGAAGAGATCACAGGAAAACATAGACGACCAGTTAGACAGCAAAAGAAGTAAGCCCTCCTATACTTCGTCTGAGTCGGACGATAAATTAGGAAAGCCACCTGCCTATACACCGGTTGCAGCAGTAACGCCAGCCGAGGAAGTACAGTCCTCTTCACCGCCTAGTAGAGTAAACCCTCCCGTAGGCGTAAGAGAGCCGAATTCAGGCTCCCACATCCCACAGAGCGTCCTGGCGGGTGGTAAACCTAAAGGCGAGCCAAAGAAACCTCGGGGCGTCCAAGAAGGAAACGTCAGAAAGAAGGCAAGCTTCTTTCGCAAGAAAGGACAGAGCGACGAAGAGCTAAGCAAACAACCGTCTCCTCCACCGAAGGTAAGAACGTCAGGACCCGGCGTCATGGATAGAATCAAGACCTTCTTCGGTCGAGAAAAGACCAGTTATGACCTACAGCAGGCGCAGACCGATGTTGGCATAAAGTACGGTACGTCTGAAACCTTACCTGACCAACCACGAGAGCGCAAGCCACTTCTTGAGCTACAAGAGGAGGCTCCAAAGCTAAGGAAAGCAGAAGTACAAGTAGTAGAAGATGAAGAAAAAAGCCTGCCTACCCCTACCGTGGTGAGGTCTCAAACAAGATCAATGGAACCTGATACATCATCTAGTAGCGGTGTTGAGAACAACGTTTCGATGAAGAAAGCTGCAGTGCCGGAAGTTAAAACGGCACTAGCTCCAGCAGTCAATGCCTCTGCTGCCGGTCCCAGCGCAGACCTACCGTCAAAAGAAGCAAAATTAGAGAGAATGACATCAAGTTCAGATAACACGTCTTCAAGCAGTCTTGATCTCCCAAAGAAGAAGAAGCTGAAAAAGAAAGAAAAGAAGAGCTCTACGAGTAGCCTGTCCTCCCTCAGCAGTGTGGACGACAGGAAGGGAGGCCGGATGAATATTGATGCTGAAGATTCCAATCTTCCGCCGAGTAGAGTAGTTGGATCAAAAGGATCCTCGCTGAAGCGGAAATCAGTTCCTGAGGTACAAAGCGCCCCTCCACCAGAGGCACAGAAGCCTCCTGCTCCGGTGGCAAAAACAACTCCTCCGATCGCAGTGAAGAAGACACCTTCTCCGGAGGTAAAAGCTCCTCCTCCCGTGGAGGTAAAGCGCACTCCTCCTCCGGTCCAAAATGTGTCTCCTCCCGTCGAAAAGGCGTCTCCTCCAATGGAAGTACAGAAGCCGTCTTCTTCAGTCAAAAGCTTACCTCCTCCAGCTAAGGTACAACAGCCTCCGCCCGTTGAAGTACAGCGTGCTCCTTCCCCGGTCCAGAAGGTGTCTCCTCCCGTTGAGAAAGCGTCTCCTCCAGTTGAAGTACAGCGGGCCCCTCCCCCGGTCCAGAAAGCGTCTCCTCCTGTCGCGAAAGCGCCTCCTCCGGTTGAAGTTCAGAAGCCGTCTGCTCCGGTTAAGAAAACGCCTCCTGCTGTCAAGGTAAGAGTACCTTCTTCTTATAATATTGCTTCACCTTTCAATAATGCATGGCATCTCCATCTGAAAGTGCTTCGACTGTAGGAAAAAACACGCGCACCTTTTTCAGTACAAAGTGTCACCTGTACAAAAACATGTCACACATTCTCCAGTATAAAGTACTTTGTAAGAAAAAAACTCCCCAGTTGAAAGTACCTTTAGCTAGCCTGCAGAAAAATTACGCAAGCCTTTTCCACCTATGACACCTGTCGAAAACATACGCAAACCATTTCCACTTATAAATGTAAGTAAAGCTAGTCCTATCCCCCCACAGAAACCGGTCGCCAAGACCGCCCAACCGAAGAAGACCGCCGAGTCACCGCGCGTGCGCGAGACCGTCTCTCCGATGTATGTTGTCGAACCTGCCGAACCTGTGAAGACCACGCCCCCTCCTGTTCTACCTCAGGCTACCCAGGTGACCCAGGTCGAGACGCAAGCTCCCGCTCCGCCTGTCAACAACAGCGTGCCCCTGCACACAGCAAAGAGCCCCGGGGATATCGAAGGAGCCCGACAATCTGTCCTCGGCGACATCAAACAACTTCGGAAAGACTCGACGTCGTCCTCGGACATCGAAGAAGAGGTAACCCCGACAACTGCACTTTCCACCGCGCCTCCAGTCTTCCCAATGGAAGCACCGCCTACTGTTGTCGAAGAGGTCCGTTCGGCCCCACCACCCACCATGGAGGCACCTAAAGAACAATCTATTGTCGAAAAGATAAAAGACAAAGCTGATGACATGTTCAGTAAAAAGTCCACCCGTAAGGCAAAAACGATTGAGGGTAGGGAGATTGATGATGTTGATCAGCTAAAGGAAATACTTAAGAAGAAGAAAGGTGCGAAGATAATCATCGTGAGTGAAGATGATCTGACGTCGAGTTCCAGTTCCAGTTCCAGTTCGAGTGACGAAGAACCAGAGCCAGAGAAACCACCACCAGCCATGCCGGAACAAGTGGCACTAGCCTCCGCAGACACTGCCTATTCCGCTCCTCCTCCTTCCAAGCTTCTTAATGGACAACCAGGTAAGTTTCAAAAGTTAAAAACTGATTTCCTACCTGTTTACACTTATACTTTTAATGCCACCCCACCCCCCACCCCACCACATGGAAAAACTTCCGGTGCAGTGGATTGGCATAGAGCGCAATGTAACTACTGATAACTTTTACTCTTCCTGGCTAGTTTATAACGTATCACTTGTAAAGAACAGCGTATCTAAAGATTGAAAGCCTTTTCTTTCAACTGAATTTTTGAAACATTCTGCATTCCTACTCGGCAAACCGACAACAACGATAACAGCTGCCATATGACTCAACCTGTGCGCAATTATCTAGCATGTTTACAGACACGCTATGATGCACAACAGTTGCGAAAAAGTATGTAATTTAACCATTCGTACAATGGCTAAAAAGATTTTTATCTCACATGTACATCGTACTGAAGACAACAACCTCCAGCAATGCGTTTTGTATGCGTAAATTTCGCCCGGCGACTATTGATATATGACCTGGAAAGGTCACTACAAACTTTTTGAAAGAATGTATCTCAAGCGGCCACTTACTGACTGTAAACGTACTAGATCTATACAGTAACGCAATAGGGTTACTCTACTCAAGGACATGGGTAATGGCACATGTTAGCGAAAGAAAACACCAAAGATTAAAGATTCCATTGCGGCCACACCTACAAAAATGCAGGTTCCGACAACCAGCGTGGATATAATTACGCGTAATTGGGCCAAACAAATCATCGAAACAATTGGGTGTGGACTAAAAGGTGACATCCAAAAGAATTTGTCAGTTTACCAAAACATTATCAATCCATAGTCTACGGCGAAAGATTAGATACTGAATCATAATTGTTCATTTTAATGGCATATGGTGTCCACACCTTACAGTGGCACTCGCGGAATGGTAGTGGGGGCACAACGTGGACCTGTTTGTTGCTACTACCACCAGGAATCGTTAGTGCGTAACTGTTTACCGACAAGAGCGACATTCTAAGGACCTGTTGGCTTTCTTTGATTGTTTATCGTCCCTTGAGAGTGCGTGCTTGAGAAGACGTGCACACATTTCTTACATGACATTGTGTGACCTTTAAAGCAGAGGCACATGTAAACGCAGTATGGTAGAATTCTTCATCTTTAAACCATATTTATGATCAGTTACAATGCATAACTGACAACACTACCAATTAAAGGCATCCGATAAATGTTACCTGGTGCCGAACAGGCCTTGAATTTACAAATACCCTTTATATAGAGCGCTCAATCGTTAGGTATTGGAAGAAAGTGACTACTAGTATCCCCCTCAAGCGAAATTGTGTCACACAATATAATAGTTATTGATGGGAGGTGGGCAGTAGATCCAAAAGTGGGCAAAATTAAAACACTAGTTACACAATATACAAACTAAAAAATAATAAAATAGTGAAAGTCTAATATACAATTAAAATCAACTTTTACAGACTGAGTGAAAGTTAACAACTTGACCGGTACAGCCTCCATATATTTTGTAACAAGACAGACAACTTTTCAGGATATAAACACGCTCGCTAGGTGACATAGTTAATTACTTGACCATTTTGTTACCATTGTAATAGTGTGTCACGTGATCTGGAGAATAAGTAGTTATTCACACCTTTTCGCTCATAAATTACTGTTGAGGTTCGTCAACCGACAGTGAAATAATGTTGCAGAAAACAGCAGGTGTAGACAGCAACGAACAGACAACTTCATTCAATACATTGTCAATTCAAATCAAGCCTTCCCTCTTCCACGTTCTAATCCTTATTGACAACTAAATTAGCAGATAATATTGTTGTTTTTTTCTCCGATAAGCATGTTTCTATCGCCTGTTCATTGCAATTATTCAGTAAAGCACATGGGCGAATCAGGTACCGCGCTTATGAAAAGATTCGTGGTAAATAGCAAGGCACATAGTCAAACCACGTTGAATAGTCGGTCAGCCAATGCGTTTGTAATTGATAGCAATATCAAGACAAAAGTATAATAACTTTACGCCCACCGGTCTTGATGTTTTTTAATTATACAAAGAGCATATGAATTAGGAATACAGAAAAAGAATGATCGGATATACGTAAATACTACTTGTAAGTTGTAGCAGGTCATTGTTGTCGTTAATACGTATGATTTACTCTGAGTTTACTTACGTTTGATTGGTGTAGAGAGGTGTAATTTGGCTTAACGTTAATACGTATGATTTACCCCTCTGACCTAGAAACTTCTGAAACTTCCGGAAAAGTGATTGTTTCCGGGTCAGGCCTGGGACATGTTCCGGTTCACCGCACGGCCAAGTTCATGGTCAGCGCTGAAAATGTGGAGGAACTGCCAATGGAAATCATCGTTACAGGTGAGTTGTTTGTTTCTTTGTTAACTTATAGGTCTTTGTTTATTTATTAATAATAAGCCTTTGTTAATTCATGAAAAACTCAAATGGGCCTGCTGGCCACTTTTCATTGAGGTTATAGGAGAAGAGGTGATGGTCAGACAAAATATAACATAGATACATGAAATAAGTCCTAATGAATCCATAGAAATGTAGTCTTAACGAATACATATTATCATCATTATCATCAATGTTATTATTAATAAATATATCAGATAGGAAAGATGTTAATTTTGAATCGTCTTTCCAACGATGACGCATCATCTGCCATTGTGACGTCGGGGTCCTCTAAGGCCACACCCTTCACCGTATGCAAATGATGCATATACAACAATGATACCACACCTTAAATAAAGGAGTGTCTCCTGCATGAATAATTAATACATCACAAACTAATATCGATATATGTACATTACTTGTGCACATTCTAGGACACACAGGGTAGAATATTAGTACCAAGATGCCACCTGACTATTATAATCAGAGTATAGATAAGAGGTTAGTAGAGTTCTTAAAGAAGATGAACTCTACGAGTTTTCTGCGTCCTGCAGGGCCGAGGAAAGACCGTCTCCCGTGCCGATACAACGACGCCAACGGCGGCATCCAGGTGGAATATGTGCCCGAAGAAGTCGGTACGTCAACGTCATGTTGTTGTTGTTATTGCTGTTCACTCACTAAATTCCAATAGTCACGACAAAACACTTTGTAACAGTAATGCTTTCCGGAACACCTATTACAGCTGCATAGCACACTAAATGCTAGACTTGAAAATATATGTTTCTGTATAGGCACGCCCAGATGCTTAAGTTATGGGAGGGGGGCTGTAAACAAATGGATTAAGACATATCTAAGACAAACAGCAGTACCATAGCTACATGACATTCCGTGATATAATTCGTCGATTGGGTTGCAATTTGCACATTACTATAGTCAATATACGTATACAGTTTGAAATATTGCCCAATGTCTTTTAGGCATGCATGCAGTAAATATGTAATATGTTGATATCAAATTATGACAACCTAATGATGCGCACCAGTTTGCATACATCTTTTGCTTGCATTTGGGGCAAACATCTATAAGTCAGTTCATATACTCTAGTCGCATTGGGAACACTTTATCACATAAATTAACTGGATATCAGAAACCACATTAAAACAATTGTTCGACAAGACGTGCTTCCAATAAAATTCAGAACATATAAGATGTAAACTTCTCTACTGCAGGTGAACATGACATATCTGTCAAGTACAACGGCACGGAAGTTCCCGGCGGTCCGTTCGTCTGCCATGCCTATGACATCACCAAGATCAAGGTCAGCGAGGCCAAATGGGACGTCGGGAAGGACGTGGAAGTTCCGAGTAAGTATCGTATAAACTGGAATAACAAGAGTTATCACTCCTCACTCACTCCTCCCTTGAATATCTAAGTTTCTCGTATGTCCCGT
>NC_049990.1:11748720-11761017 GCF_000003815.2 Branchiostoma floridae | reverse complement strand
TGGTTATACTGGTTTTGCCCGCGGGAGGGTTTTAGAGCGGAAATTGTTTAATGTTTAGAGAAGAGGGAGAACTCTTGGTGTATGCAGGTCAGGCCCAATCTGGTTTGTACTGGTATATCCAGCTGCGCTAGCGGGGGCAACATAGGGGAGTCGCGTGGAGGAGTCACATTGACTGTTCCACCTCTCAAATCTCCGAACGAGCATAATGTTATATACTAGTACCTTTTACAATTACAATCATTATAGACAATTGATCATAGATAATGATATCATTTTCATTATTTTATTTCTTTAGTGCGCTGCCCAGTCATCGATCCGAACCAGGTAGTAGTCCGCGGTGAGGGATACAAACGAGGACATTATCTACCAGTGGGGGAGACCGTGTCCTTCAACGTGGACACCACGGAGTCCGGAGATGCTCCCGTGGTGGCAACTGTGTCAGGTTGGTTATGGTACTAGCTCAATATCAATTTAGATGCTGAAAGCTGAATCAGGGTATATTCTCTAGCTGTTTCAATTGTAACCCATTACACTACTACAAATCAATAAGACATAAGAACCGTCTTGGGAAGCATATTACTTACATACATGCAACACAAATACCGATAAGATAGTCTGCAAGGATTATTCTAAACCCCTCCCTGAACTTTGGAAGACAATGTTGTTTATGTCTTTGTTATAGACTCGGTAGACCGCGACGTCCCCTGCGATATGTACAAAGATGGATCCATCTATACGGCAACATACACACCCACGGAACCAGGTGAGCTATTCTCTCTTCCACGTGCGTGGTTTATATCAGATAACAGTCTAAGCTAGCGCATAAGTAATATCACTGTAACAGAAATAGGCAAGAGCATAAGTCTCTACTATACTCCAAACCGGCCGAATAATGATACGGGACTTAGGCCAAGTTAGGAATAGAAGCCTAATAGTAGGGGCTAATTGGCCTTGAAGTGAACTGATCGGCATAGCTGAATAGACTGCAAAGGACTGACTGAAATCCTTCATGTCAACTTATTTGTCGCTATTTGGCCAAATTCCTCTCTTTTGCTCACGTCCGCTCGGAGACTGCAAGACCATCACAATACACACTATACTATTGACCATTGTCTTTACAATGCAAGAGCTGTAGTTGACTACAATTAGAGTCTCCATATGATGACAACATCTTTTCCTCCCTGAAGGTGACCACAAGGTGAACGTCAAGTACGCGGGCCTGACCGTGGCCAGTAGCCCCGTGACCGTGCATGCGTATGACGTCAACCGCGTCAGCCTTGGTCCACTCAGCAAGAGGGACGAACTAGGATATGTGTCCAGTATCGGTAAGTATTTCTTCTTCAAAATTTGCACTTATCATACATATAAGATACAATATTCATATGCCTTTTATGGTCTGAACGGCACTAGTTTTAAACATTAATGAATACACAATACATCGCGTTTAGCGATGTCCAGTTAGCTATCTCATTAATGATTGTTAGCAACACTAAACAAGGTGAAAACAACTGCATGTATAATACATGTTGGCGTTTGGCGAAGAAACCAGCTGCTAATTACCGTGTCACATTTAGGTTTATCTAAGGTGGTCAATCTCCTATAATTACAATATTAACAGTATTCTTAATCTATGTTTAGAAAGTCACAAGTTCTTTACAAGCTGACTGGGTATATAAGACGAATAGGATAAAAAAAAGCACATAGTATCCCTCATGACATCGATGTCATTTTTTCCAGTGGACACAAAGAAAGCTGGCCCAGGGATCCTGCACACGTCTGTGACCACCAAGGATGAGACCGTTCCTCACAACTGCGATAAACTGGACACCGGGAAATACAAGGTCTCCTTCCAGCCCAAGCGGCTGGGGCAGTATGAAGTCCACGCCGAGTACAATGACGTCACAGTTCCAGGTATGAATATCTACGTATACCCCCATGCTGAAAATTGAATATGTTGCTTTGGGTGCAAGTCTCGTGCGTGTGTCTTAGTGTTTACGAATGTTTGTGGTCTGTATGAGCTAAGAACTTCTTATTTCTTATTACTTCTAGATTATTCGATTGTGATGATACTAAGTATGTAAATTGCCTAATTGGTATTGAGAAGGAAAAGGTCAAGTTCAATTTTATGCCCACTGGGATAAGTGACGTCGGTACTGCAGCAAAACACCCTTTTGTATCTTTTGTCCTGGACGTGCTATCGTCAAGTTTTTCCTATATGCAGCTCATAATTAGCCATGGTTGTTTGAATCTGGTATCGAGGGCAACGCATATACATGATTATTTCATGACCATCATAATGAAATGTCTTGCAATCCCATAAACATACAAAACTATATTCATTTGCAGAGTATCACTTTAAGCCTTACCAGGTGGTCTCTATTTTGCCAATCCACATATTGAAACCTGTTAACTCTTCACATATAAGGATCTCCATTGGTGTACGAGAACTTCGACACGAGCGACATCGCGGTGAGCGGGGAAGGCTTAGGGAACGTGCCTGTTGGGAAACTCGCAAAGTTCCAGGTGGACGCTAGCAAGACTCCGGGAGGGGACGTGGTCGTCAAAATAGCAGGTTTGTGTGAACTTTTTACCGCAAGGTATGCAATGCTATATAAACAGCGGAAATATAAATTCTTTCATCGGATTTAACGAAGAGAAGACAACACGCTATAAGTTTGTTAACTCACTTTAGAAATGAACATATAAAACTGGTTGCTAAACAAATGGTAGGTACATCACACAATGAACTTTATCTAATAGCAATTCCTTACTGTAGTCTCATGCGATACAACCGTGGCGATACTTGCAATGAATATGTACCTCATGCGCTTCAATTCTACTGTTCCCACATTCAATTTTCAGTTGCTTTACTACGCGAACCATGCATCCTACATTTTCGTTTGTTGGCAAACGCGGCTGCGAATTTATCTTGAGTCGGCGCTTGCGGCGTTTTTCTTTATTCCCATTCATACGCACGTTTCCTAATATACTTAAGCTTTGTGTACTGCTTAGTATGCTATAGAATAGAAATATCATATGCCATTAGCACAGATTGATAACATACGTTAACATTTTGACCTCCTAGGACCTTCAGAAGACGCTACTGTGCAAGGAGAGATTGTTGAAGAAGACGACATCTACACAGTTCTGTACATACCATCGGAAGTTGGTATGGACTGGAGTCTTGTTATTCTGTGTGTGATTTTCATTCTATACCATTCCACCCGCCTCCTTTAGGTATTCCAGTACTCCATGGCAAATCTAGCCCTCCACTAGGCATGTGTTTTTGTTTGAGGATACTACTAGTCCTTCTTTGATGACTGACATTTTTCCATATTACCTTGTCATTAACTTCTGAATATCTCACATACAATTATTTATAATTGACTTTCTTTTCCCTTCAAGCATAATACGTCGGTTGCAGCTCTTCTCATGGCTTAATATCGTTTCAGTTAATTGAATCATTTGATAACCAACTTGAAGGTACTTCTCACTATACAACTACAAGATTTTGCTTCATTACTAGTTTCATTTTCATTCTTATTCTTTTGACTAAAATATCTAGAAGAGTAACTTATCAAATTGTAGCGATCGAACAGTCTACGCCGTTGGATGATGTTCTTCGTGTAAAGCCAGAAATTTCTCCCAGATTTGTAAAGACTCCTAACGATTATAATATTGGAAAACCAGCACATGTACATCATCTGATATTTACAGCATCATTCTACGACAGTACAGTGAATAACTTACCATAAAAGTAAGAATGTCACATTGCACTTTTGTGTTATAACTTATTTTTTTACACGATGCGCTTCTTGGTTGCCACTGACGTTTGCTCCCAAACAGGTCAGCACGAGTTTCTGGTCCTTAAGGATGACGTCACCATAAAGGGTTCCCCATTCATCTCACACGCATATGATCCGAGCAAGATCCAAGTGTCGGATCAGAGTAAAGCCAAGATCGGCGATAGCGTTGAGATCCAAAGTATGTATCATACTTAGGCGTTATGAAAATCAGTGAATTTCTTTGATACAAGTTTCACCATTGTGCAATTTTACATAGAGAAAAAGTACTAAGTGCATGTTTGGTATTTCAAGTATCGACTTCATGTGAAAGGCCAGAATGGAATAGGTATTGTTGTGATATGGAGACCTGATCACAAATTAACTGCCTACAGTACTAACATTCCTTATCAATAATACAGTACTTTCCCTTTAGACAATGGTAACTAACATAATTACAAAAAGAAAATTTTAAGAAGAACTCGACTTACAAATGAACTCATCACTTGTGGATGTTCTTCGTTAGTCGATACCACAAAAGCTGGAAGAGGAACGCTAGGTGGGGAAGTGAGGTCCAACGGAAGGTCGATTCACAGTCAATTGTCATCTACCCAACCCGGGCTATACAGTCTCTGTTATACTCCTGATAGGTCCGGGGAGTATTCAACAATCTTAAGGTTCAACAAGGAAGACGTGCCGGGTAAACGTAACTCTTGTTAGCCTTACTCGGATTCGTCTATCACTGTAAGACGATTTTTCACGGCATGACCAATTGGTTAGATAGGCATGGCTGGCTCTCTCTTTATAAAGCACGTGCCTCTTTTTATCATGTCTGCATTCTGTTTTCAAGTTGCTGTAGTTTGTTACATTTACATCGGATTTTTCTTAGACTCCAGAACTTTGACAAATGCCAGATTGGTCTTGTTACTTTAGTGTGTTTTAGAATTGTTTGACCAATCAAAAACATTTGCTACGAATTCGAATCTATCATGATGCAATACTAACGGACACCACTTTTGAAGGTTCCCCGTACGTCTGTACTGTGGCTTCGGCCGAGGATGTGAAGGTCAAGGGAGAGGAACTAGTTCCGGTGGGACAGCGTGCATTGTGGGAAATTGACACCTCGCGCTCCGGTGACGGTGAAGTCACCGTGAAGATCGCCGGTTTGTGAATTTTGCCTGCGTCATGCGTCAGCGCTCTGTGTGTGCCAGCGAGCGTTCTCTCTGTGCTAGACAACAGAGCATGTGTTGACTGCCCTTTTTCCTTCTTGTCATTTATCATATGCGCGACAATGTGAATATGTTCACACAGTCTTGATTTCTTTTGTTTGTGATTAATTTTATGTACCTTTCCTGTAGATATCAAACTAATTACCATGCATGTACTCTCCAACAGATTACCAGTTTACTTGCATACTAATCTAGCGCCGCAGTACTACTAGTGATGATTTATTTGACTCAAATATACTCTATAGTTTTAACCACCATTTGATTTTGAGTGGAACATACATGAGTGGTATTTTGTTCATTTGTTTGTTAATTTTATTGTCTCTACCAAACCAGGACCCCGGAAGGGAGCAGACTATGCCGGCAGTGTGACCCCATCTGACCAGGATAAGGTCACGAATGTGGAGTACCTTCCAAGTGACGTAGGTGCGTAGCCTAAACATTAACGCTACATACCAACAGAGTTGTCAATGCTAGAAAATAAGGGCTCCAACTGTTTGATACATGACGGAAATGGCGGTGCCACTAGACATTTGCACATTGACTTGAGTACATGATTGACACGATGTTGTTCTTTGGCAATCCCCTGCTTCGCCCGTTGGGTATTTAGTCCTCACCCTTAGTGAGTAGTTGAGCTGGTCTCAATCATGATGTTTCTGACCGAGGGAGAAGAGACGATTTACAGGTACAATGTAACCGTAACCTTGAAATAGTCTTTGGGTCACACCTTGAAATGACCTTCAGGTCTTGTTACGTGGTGACCATTAAGTAAAAATAATCTACACATGTATAGATAACTCCGTTTTGCTAAGCGCATAATATTATTTGCTGTGCTTTTTTATTTGATTACGCCACGTGTCTAATTTGAGGACATATCGTTTCCTGTTTCCTTTCTAGGCCAGTACGATTTCCTGGTCCTCTTTGATGGAGAGCCAGTGAAGCAGAAGCCGTTCGTTAGCCACGCGTACGACGCCTCGGCCGTAGAGGTGAACGCACAGGAGAGAGGGAAGATAGGAAAGGACGTTTGTCACAAAGGTACGGTCGCCTAGATTAACATTCCTGCTAAAACGTCTTACGGCAGTGTGGGAAGTGCAATAGCAAATGGGAATGCTGTGCATTGTAATAGAACAAGCAATAAACGGGAAGCAGCTTTAACACAATAATAATGTTGTTGCAGGCAGCGTGAATGTTCCCAAGAGTCAATGAAACACCTATCTACGAGTCATATTACATAACATTTCAACAAAACATAGGTTGTAATAGACATTTGAATTTTCTTTTTCTAGTTGACACTACGAACGCTGGACAGGGTGTCCTGAAGGCTGTAGTGGCGGCAGGTGGTCAAGACGTGCCGTCCAAACTGAGTTCAGTCGGAGAGGGACTGTACGATCTAACGTTCACCCCAAAAACTAGTGCAGCCCATCTTACAACATTCTCCTTCAATGACACCATCGTTAAAGGTAAGTTTTTTTAAGTCACTGAAATCATCAGGTTTTTTTACAGCGTAACGGCATCAAACTTACTTAGACTTAGAAGATGTTGCTTTACTTTCTTTTAAATTGACGGTTCATGGCTGTTAAATCGAATTAGGTGACATACCATCTCATAAAAAGAAAAGAATGGAAGGCTGAAAAAGGCTATGAAAGCATTGAATTCGAGTATCTTCGAGTTCCATTTTTTATTTAGAAAAATGGCTTCCTAATTTCTAGTCTGTATTTCAGCCGAAGAGATACTCTTGCTAAAATACCACTTTGATTGATATTGTAAATAAGAATTGCAGCCAGTAGCGTATAACTATCGAAACTTGCAGGGTCTCCATATACAACTGCCCTGTCGACCCCTGAGGACATAGTGGTCATGGGGGCAGGGATAGGCGAACAGAAAAGTATTCCGGTCAACAAGGAGGCTATCATGAAGATTGATGCCACCAAGGCTGGGGACGAAGAGGTGGTCGTCAAAGTGGCCGGTAAGATATTAAGTAGATAGTTATGATGGTTATGTATTAATTCTAAACAAATTCTCTCATGTTTATTGTCAGAATTCATATGACTTAGTGCCGTTACTTTGAGAAACGTTGTTTGTGGGGCTTTTCATAATGTTTGATTCTAATTCCGTTCTTTCCTGTAACTTAGGACCTACGGAGAGGGACTTCCCTTGTGAAATGAACGCAGAGGATCAGATCTACAGTGTCAACTTCACACCCGTGGATGTCGGTGCGTTTATGTTTCAAATTTTCAATCATCAATCTTCGTATCAAAGCACTTATACTTAGAGATTTTTGAGAGTTAAAAAAATATCTGCCTTTAAAAGTTACCTTTTAGAAACATATCAAATGCATGATATACAAAACTACAAACAACAGAGTTGATGCCAGTTTTTAAGTCTAACTTTACGATGTTTGTTTTTTCAGGTGACCACAAGTTTATGGTGAAATATGGCGAGGAAGAAGTCAAGGAAAGCCCGTTCATAGCGCATGCCTTTGATCCAAGCAAAGTCGAAGTGCAAAGCGTTCCTAAGGCCAAACTAGGACAGCAAGTGTCTTTGAAAAGTAAGAAATCATCATCATCACCTTCCTGCAGTACTGCAGCAACTTCACAAGTTTCTTACTCTATGTTGCAATGTACATGGCTAATTCTATATTTAATTTCACTAGTTCGTATAACTGTTGCAGTCATAGTAAGTTAACGGTGTCTTTACCCCTCAAGTTGATGGCAGGAATGCTGGCAAGGCAGAACTTACCGGAGAAATCAGCAAGGATGGGGACAAGGTTCCCTCCGAGCTGTGGAAGGCGGATGACGGGCGTCATTTGATGACTTTCCTCGCCAATGAACTTGGAACCTACAACGCCCACATCCGACACGGTGGTCTTCCTGTGGAAGGTAAAACTGAAAAGATGTATTCAAATATCATATTTGATATTTATTTGGTGCTACTGTAGTTACATATACAAAATAAAATGAATAAAAACTAGAGAGGTGATATTTGAAAGTAAATGCATAATATATACCTTCACGTGGTCTAACCTAAAAAAACTACTGCTCAGTAATCTTTATCTGAAACAAAATCGTATTTATGGTGACCATCCCCCGTCCTACCACTTGCTACATAATGTAATAGAACACCACAAGTTCTTTGCTACTTTATCAGTAACCATGTGTCTGGTCCAGGTCATTGACCTTATTATTTTGTTTAGAGTCAAGAAGAAACGGAGCAAAAACGATATGTTCCCTTCCCTAAAGGTAAACATAAACGTGTATCAACAGACTCTTCATATAATCTGTTCTAACACACCTCAATGTTGCTGCCATAGGGAGCCCATTCCCATGCAAAGTGTTCAACATGGACGCCATTGATGTCCACGGGGATGGTGTGAGCGAGACTCTGCCTCTTCCTGTGAACGAGAAGACCGCTTTTTACATGGAGACAAAAGGACCAGGGAACGTGGAAGATGCCTTGGTGAAGGTGTTCGGTAAGTTCTATTGCTTTTGATTAGTCCTATTGTATTATGTTCTCAATGATCCTTCTTTTATATGTCTAACGGTACCTTATAAGCTTAGATCTATAGGTAATGATGCGTAGATTCTTGTGATGGTTTGACTTTTTGTAAACACACAACTATGCAAAGCGAATGTAATATAATATCATGTCATCCAGTATACTAAAAAGAGCAATTAAGTAATTTACAAAATTAACATACTCGTCTTTTCAAAATCTATAGATCCCACGGGTAAAGATGTACCAGCTAACATCACATCACACAACGGAACGTATACCGTAGACTACACTCCAAGAGAGATTGGTAAGTGAAAATGAGAACCAAAAGAACTTCAAAATAAAGACCTAATTGCTGGTCTCTACAATGTAGCCTGATAGTGTGACAAAGAACAATGAGGATCTCGTGGGGGGAAAATTCTATGTTGTTCTTGAAATCATTTGCTAACCAACACGCCATGTCCTTAATACAGTTATCTTCTTTTCCCACACAGGTCCACACAAGGTTAGGGTGCACTATGACGAGAAGGAAGTGTCTGGCAGCCCCTACACCGTCAACGTTTTCGATGCCAACAGAATACGCGCTGATCCAGACAGGACTGCCACAGTTAACCAACCTGTCAACATCAAAGGTATATAAAACTTATATTTCAAAAGCCTTTCATAAATATCATAATGTACAGTATATCAGGGCCACGTACTTCCCTTTTAGATACGTTTAAGTGATGACATAAGAAGACGAAGAATTGTGTTGCTGAAGTTTGATTGCCTATGTCACCTGGTACCTGCAAAAGATGGTGGGTTACTTGTTGCTGATGGTCGGTTATTGTACTGTCAATAAGATACTAGTAGTAAAATAGGTCTCAGCAATGACTTGGCAATAAAACATCTAATAAAATTCCGTTACTGGTTTGCCTCCCACCAAGTCGAATCTAAATACCTATTGGGTAGCTCATCGTCATACACTCTCTACATACTTGATGATACATAGAGATCAATTGTAATGTCCTATCTACACTTCCCAGTGGACGCCAGAGATGCTGGTCCAGGCAAGTTGACCTACACTGTCGATCCCAACGTCCCCGACGTTATGACGGAGCCTTCTCGTGACCAGTATCTCGTGCAGTATACTCCCACCCAACCTGGAACCTACAGTGTCAACATGAAGTACAACAACAAACCTGTGCCAGGTAAACAAGACATACACACATGTGTACACAAACTATCAAAATATGTTCTCGTCGTCTGTTGTTCAGAGGCTATTTAGAGCAACAACAAAACAGCCACATCAAAATCCATAGCACATGATTCATTTGCCATACCACGGGCACCATGTGTTTTGTTTTTAGGAAATAACTTCTGAAAAGGCATGTGTGCGACTTGGACATTATCGCTTACAACCTTGGCCAGATTGGCGTTGCGCGTAATAAACAAAGTACATTCTTGTGCTGGTGATTTCTGTGTACTATTTGGACATTCCCGCAAGAATCTGTGTACGATTTGCACATTTCCGCAAGGGTCTGCTGTGTACTATTTGGACATTCCCGCTAACAAGCTATGTCAGCTTGCAGTTGCGCGTAATAAACAAGGTTCATTCTTGTGCTGGTGATTTCTGTGGGTCAGTAGTCAGGTTTCTTGCAGGATCTCCCTTCCAGTTCTTGGTACTGGATACCAAAAACATAGTGGTGATGGCAGAGAACCTCAGCAGGATCCCCGTCAATGAGAAAGCCTACTTCTTCATCGGTGGTGCCGACAACGACGACCTTCTTGGTGTGCACGTGACAGGTATCAGGATATGAAATTTTTTCTCTCATTTATCAACAAGCAGATCACCAATCAAGAGTATAGTGACGTGTTTTAGCTGTCGGACAAACGAGATAGAAAAATCACCAATTTCCCCTAAAAGCTCTGCTTGAACATTATGACAATGCGATTTTAAAACATAGTAAGGTTTGCCTTCTTCCTAAACACCTGAGGGCATATAGGACGCATGAAGCTAAAAACTATGTATACAGTCAAACCTGCCCAAGTCGACCACCCGGGGGACCGGACAAAAGCGGTCGATTTGGACAGGTGGTCGCTGAGAAGAGTATCGACTCAAAACATGCCTGATGCAAAGTATAAATGGTTTCCGTTGTGTTTAATGGCAAAAGCAAGCACACTGCACGCACGCAAAGAAGCGAGGTCTTTAATGTCAAATACAACACGCACACTGTAAATTGTAAATTTAACCCCAAGCTTTTATCGAGTTTTTATACGATACAGTGTTTTAAAGCTCAAGTATTTGTACACTACCGTTTTAGACAGTAAGGGAACTTTGATGCTGTCACTTAACTACCAAAAAAGCCTTTATGCGTCGCTATGTTCTTGATCTGAAATAACTACGGTGCACCTTTCGAATTCGATGCCCAGTACGTCCCGATAGCGTACTTACCCACGGGTGAATGTATACAGTACAGTTGGACAAAAGCACTCACACGTACAGATCTTCCTTAAAAAGGTATGAGCTACACAGATTTTTCTTTAAAAAAGTATGAGGCTATATACGTTTCAGCATTCGTTCACTTTATTATGATATAGATTTTTTTTTAAATTCTATAACAACTAATTATAAATTCGGATTTTCTTACAACGATTTCGGCACAAAATCGCGCTAGTTATCATCAAAAATCGATGAAAACCTCAATTTTGAAAATGATGCGGTCGTTATGGGTCCCAATTTGGGCCGGTCGCGGTCGCGTTGGCCAGGTGGTCGTTGAGAAAAGGTCGCTTAATGCTTAAGTCAATGGGAAAAAAAATCGGGACCGAGAAAAAGCGGTCGAAATGGCCAGGTGGTCGCTGAGAAGAGGTGGTCGCTCGGGCAGGTTTGACTGTAATACTATAAATGACCCATGCAGCTAAAAACAGAAAAGAAGGGCACCTTCATCCACGACTGCGATCATAATTACAATATTATGAAAACGATGGTGTCTTAGTTTTCAAATCAATCTGACAAATCTTCACAGACCCCAAAGGACGTCCTTTACGCTATGAAGTGGAAGACAGCCTGGTCTCTTTTACACCACACGATATCGGTAAGTTTGCTTTACTGAAGACAAAACATACATACAACGTTATCACATTTTGATAATTCAAAACAGAACTGGCGAAAAAATCTTCAATATTCAGTTAACCTTTCTTATGTTCCTGTGATATCGTAGGTCAACATGATGTTAGCGTGTTCTTTTCTGGAAAGGAGGTGACTGGCAGTCCTTTCACTTTCGAAGCGTACGATGTTTCAAAGATTGTCGTGACTCTGTTGGACTACTCATTCGTTGGGAAGGAAACGACATTTCAAGGTATTCAATACCGTGTTAGAGAAAACGTTTTCCGAAAATATGCCTGTACCTGTAAACGATTAGTTAAATCTATGGAAATATCTAAGCTTATTCTAATAGCAATCTCTGTCCGTATCTTAGCGATCTTATAGTAAGTGATTTGTGAAATCGAAATTTGACGCTGCCAAACTGTACATATCCTAGTACGCAACGATTGTTTCCCAATACATGAGAAATGGCATTTTTTTACATTAATTTGTAGAAATTACTCAACATTTACCTTTTTACCACCTTGAACACATCGGTATTAATACGCCCAAAAAAGCAGTTACTCAAGCAACTGGATATGATGTATAGCTTATGTAAATTAACTGTCAAAAACCCTTGAGGCTGATGATCACCTACTACACGAACGGTCCTTTTTTCTGGAAGGACTTCTTTTGAGGTTAAATAAACTTGTATGAGCTTACATTGATTGAT
>NC_049990.1:11741973-11748620 GCF_000003815.2 Branchiostoma floridae | reverse complement strand
TGCTTTGAACATGTTTCAACATGTTGGTCATTACACTAGCTTGTGATCTGTATATTCCTGTTCTTGTAGCTGTCCGCCTGGCCAGTTAGTTGTCTGCATTGTGTTAAATAATGACAACTAATGACTTTATCAGATGTTAGGAGGATATCAACCTTGTTTTTATTTTACATTTCTATGTTATCGATGCATGTACTGGTACTCAAGAACTTTTAAGCTATTCTTTCAAGGTATTAACATGTGAAACATTGCTATCATATCCCTGTAGGTACACCATTTGTGTGTGATGTCCAGGCCGAACCCGAGATTGGTGTAGTTGGAGATGGGTTGGTGAGAGGATATGTTGATGAAAAGGCCTTCTTTGACATTAATGCTCAAAACTGCAAGCTGGAAGAGCTTGGCGTCAGGATCTCAAGTAAGTCATTTTGTTGTTAGCAATATATATTACAGCCATGCAAATCATATCATTGATGCTAATGTGGAAGCATATAAGATATGATTCTGTGGTTTATCTATATACACATAAATTGCACAAACTGGCACACATAATCACACAATTGGTCATTTAAATTCATGCTATCTGTATCTGTATAGCCAGAATAACTGCCCTTTGGTATAACACACCAGGTTACACATGCTGATCAAAAATACATTCGAAATGAAGGCTTTGTCATCCATTTATATGTGCAGTACTGATAAACTGTGCACTTTCAAAGACATAACTTCCATTGACATGTACACATCAGACGATATATATATATCTGTCACATTGAAAAACAGTGTGCTCAAGAAATCTCTATTGCATCAAGTCACAGGCATCCAGACTTTAGATATGTGGAAATATACGGGAAGCCATTGTATTGGAGATCTGTTCAGATTATGTAACGTTTTGTAGAGGTAGCTGATATGTGAACTGGTGGACTAATGTTAGTAGATCTTACATACCTTTTGATAAAATGATTTCTAACATGGATTTATCTTTTATGTTTGTAGACAACAATGGATTTGTCCCTCACGAGGTGGACAGCAAAGGTGACCAACACAAAGTTATCTACACACCAAGAGATGCAGGACCCCACACTGTGGACATTGTGTACTTTGGAAAACATGTGGAAGGTAAAATTCTTCTTATTCATTCTTCTCTATCATTTTTATGAATCAGACAGAAGCAAATCATGCCATTCATAACATCATCTAAAACTGTAAGTTGTTTTCTGTGTATTCTAAAAACTTAATAAACTGTTTTGTATATTTTGCATCACTTCACATGAAATCATTCTCTTAATAATCCACAATGTTGTTAACAAGGTCTAAGTCCATAGCTAACTAATATATAATGATCTATAAGTGTGTGTAGCCATGTGCCCTCCTGGTTCTTAACTACACCACCATTGGACCTGAGTCAAACCATATTACCTTCCAATCCCCCAAGTATTCTATTACACCACTTCTACCATACATGCTGCCATTTTGCAATATTCTCTCACTGCAGACTCACACCAAGACAGACTGATTATAATATTTTATGGAGCTAGAGGTAAAGATTAATCATTTTGTTTATTTTGAGCAGGTAGTCCCTTCTATCCAAACATCTCCGCACCAGGGAATGTTCAAATACTTGGCAAAGAGGGACAGCTGGTGGCAGATAGACGGGCGTTGCCCCTGAAAGTGGACAAGACATGTAATGTGGAGTTGGACGCATCCACTGCTGGACAAGGTAAGATTTATACCTTATGTTTAAAAATCTTACATGTACATCTATTAAGTAGTTGCCGGAAGTTTAACAATCTTCTCATACCTTTTGGTGTATATGGGCAGTGTCTATCTCCAATTCTGTAGCCCTTGGGCCACACAAGCCATTACAGTAGGAGGCTACTCCACCAGAGTCAGTATATTCAATCTCCATACTCTTTCTCATAAGAGCTCACCAATCAGTCACCAATCAGCTCAGTGGAAATAAACATGCACATGTAAGCAGATAAACCAGATTGTACTAATATCCTAGTATTTTTACAATGACAATCTGCATGGACTGTTTCTTTCAGTTCATGAAATACCGTTGCCAGAAACAATGAAGTACTTAGGACTATGCTGACAAAGATCTTGTGAGACTTAATACTAACGAGATATCATCATTATCATCATGAGTCCCATAGCTATAAGTCCCTATGTAGGGGCAGTCTGTCTGTCCACAATGAGATATGAGGCATTCTTTATGTTTGACTTTGCAGGAACATTTAAATCTTTGGTGCGTGGTCCGTCAGGAGAGATCCAGTCCTCGGTGACTGACATGGGAAACGACAGGCATAAGCTGAAGTTTACACCCCTTGAGAAGGGCGACCACGAGATCTCTGTCGTGTATGCTGGTCGCAACATCAAGCACTCGCCCTTCCAAGCAGATGTACAAGAGCCGGACATACAAGTGATTCCAGAGACTCAACAAGTACAACAAGTCCAGCAACTCCAGTCTGCGGCACCACCGCCGGTATGTTTAGCAAACAGCTCTTTAAAGATGGCGTAAAGATACAACCAAGAAGATACAATGCATAAGATAAACAGCAAGCATTGTGTTCATAAACTAACTAACCATTGGCAACCCAGATTCTTTTATTTGGCATTGCAGCAATGTAACCACTACAAGGCCCAATTGATCTTTAGGGTACACCTCACAGCCCCTAGCCTAGGTACCATCTGATTCCTACCAGGGCTCCTGAGTCCTGACACTTGCTAGGGCAGCAAGTGCAAGGAGCCCCAGTAGAATTCAGATGGTGCCAAGGCTACAAAGCACCTTCTCTTCAATCAGTTTCTCCTCTTCATCACAGTTTATAATAATTATTGAGTTTTTCTTATTTTTATCCTTCCCAGTCTGCAAAGGCACCTTCTCAATCATCACGCCCTGTATGTACCATGTTTCTATTCATATTGAGTCATATACTGCATAATCCTGAAATTAACCACTTACTTGATTTTAGAGTAGCACATATTTTAGATACTAAGATATGCATTTCATAATCATAGCAGTGTAAACGATGTAACTAGGTGTCTTGTGGTGGATGTATTATGTTTAAATTCACTAACCTTAAACAAATGGTAAAGATTGTAATATATTAGTATGTACTAGTATCATTTTCTTTGTGGTGTATTTTGTTAGTATCACAAATGTTGGTCAACTTAATACACATAATACACATTAACACCTTAATACATGTATATTGACTAGGTGGAGGCTCCTCCATCCCCACCCACACAGGTGCCACCACCCACACAGGTGCCACCACCCGCACAGGTGCCACCACCCGCACAGGTGCCACCGCCGGGACAGGTGTCTCCACCTGAACAGGTGGCCCAGCCGGCACAGGTGCCCGCACCTGAGCAGGTGGCAACCGCATCGGTACATGCCTATGATTAGTATGAACGCTATACATATGCATGTATAATGTGCACTTACTAGTATGTTAGCTGCAGACAGGGACTGTTGAGTTAGGGCTAGTATTTTGCATACACTCTTTTACATAAGCCCTGTAAAAGGTTTCATGCAAAAGATTATCGCTAACTCAACAGTCGCTATCTGCATCTACTAGTATACACATTTAACTGATGAGAGTATGAGCATACTGCAATTCAAAACATGCTTTTTTATAGACCAATGGCAGCTATCTGTGCATGGCCTAGCAGCATATTTTTCTCACTATTTACTGAAAAGACAGTACTTTCAATCAGTCACCAATTTGGATGGTGACATCAAGGAGACAACTCCTGTATGAGAGAGCTTTTGGGGATCTTTTAAATGCATATTGGGAAGCCTTTACAGCCTTAACATGTGAATGTGAAATTATTACCCAAAATACTTGAGTAGAGAAGAGTAGGGCTAATTCAGTGTGCTTGAATAGAAATGTCAGCCATAGCCAATAGCTGCATTAAACAGATACTAAGTTTCACCTCAATCAAAGATGACAAAAGAAGAATGAGGCAATACAATGTAGTAATGTACGTACTTACATGTTCAGCCTGTAGGTGATGTTATCTTGAAGGGACTGCCGGAGTATGCCAATGCCAAGACTCCATTCCGAGTTAGCGTGGACACAAGGCCAGCTCCTGGGGGAGGTAAGTACTCGTGTTAAAACATGATGGATTTTTGTATCAAATAGTTCAAAAACTTCATGTTGACAACAACTTAACATAAACATTTGTCCAGCCTGTACTAGTGCTGTACTTGGCTTGTACTTGGTGACACAGTTGTTTTAGGTAATATACAATTTGTCATGTGCCATCATCATTACCAAAAGCATTATAATAAGGGAGAGTGAAACATACTGCACATTGTTAAAAATTATACAATTTAGATGTTCTACTGGTAAGTTTTAATATTGATATTTGTCCAGCTTGTACTAGCTTAGTGGTACAGTTGTTTTAGGCAACACAGTTATCATTGAGCAGTACACCATGATTTTAAGAGGTGGATGTTCAAAATTCTGCCATTCAGATTTCCCATATATTGTGCATGTGCAAAGTCTGTTGCTTATAATATTATATAGAGTGGAAATGAGGAAATACAGCACATTACACATGTCAAGTAGGAGAATAATTCACTCTGTCTAAGACAGCCAGATTGACATCCATTTTTTGCTGAAATGAGACACAAGTTTTACTCTCCACACACTCATACTACATACTAAATATGTAACTTCATGATTGTACCTCACGTTTTAGGGACCCTGGCTTCAAGGTGTTTTGGACCAAGCAAGTCCTCAGACGTGCAGCTCTTTGACTTTGAGAATGGTACCTATGAACTAAGGGTCACACCCAAGGAGAAGGGCAGGCACACACTAGAGGTGGTCTATGACCAGAAACATGCTCCAGGTAGGTTACGATTTTGCAATTTTCATGCCTTTATTAAAATGCTTGAACCTGACACAGAAAAAAATTGTGTTTTTCAACACATCATTGTCAAAGATGTGCCTTGCCAAAAACTCTGAATTGGATACAAAAAAGTTAACCCTAAATGTAGTTTTAAGGCAACCATGATCAATACAAAAACAATAGAGAAGTGTACAGTGTAATTCCATTACTGAGTAAAGGGATCCTTTATCCAAAGAACCACCCTTCAGCACCAAGGACAAGTCCTGTTGCTTGGCATAGTTAGTTAGTTGGTTGACGTACAGGGTTTTATCGTACCGTTGGGGTTGGCATAAATGAGACTTTTCATAATCACAATTTATATATTATTGAGTAGATCATTAATATGTGTTTCTAACCTGAGAGGGGACTGCGCCCATTCTAAACAGAGCCACTTATATGTACATCATAATATCTGAAGTTCTCCAATTTATTTTCTGTTCTTTTTCTTCTCCTTTCTCTCAAAGGGAGTCCCCATGTGTTTGAGGTTGGTTCCAAGTCAGACTACAAGAGGGTGAAAGTGTTTGGACCAGGCCTGAACAATGGGATGATCAACTACTACCGAGGGAACTTCCTCTGTGACACGCGTGGAGCCGGGGAGGGCGATCTGTCCGTCAGGATTCAGGGACCAAAAGGTAATGTACTGACAGAGGTTTTGTTTGGTTTCAGATAACCAGTAAACCATCTTTAGGCCGCACCAATTTAATTTGTTGGTTCTCGGATTTCCCCGACCCCTTTTCTTTTTTATTTGGAAAAAAAATGTTAGTCCCAAGAAAAATAATGTAGGTTTTGCTATTGCAGACCATAAAAAAAACCATTCCAGGGGCACATACTGCTGATAAACCAATCAGAGCGCTTATTTGCAGTCACATGATCAGAACAGTGGTATAAAATCAAAGAAAGAGATTAGTTGGAATTAAATCATGCCATGAAAAGCTGAAAACTTGACTACTTACCTTGTAGTTTTGTGTTATATATTAAGTTCACCAGACTTTTTGCAATTTTTTCTTCTTTTTTTTCCACCGACCGCCCCTATATTTTTCTGAAAAAATCCGAGAACCAAGAAATTAAATTGGTGTGGCCTTAGACATAAAATACATATCTTGTATGGTTCTGCATAAGATGACATAGATCTCTTTTCATCTAATAAGTGATAAGTGTGGTGGGATCTCAACTATGCTGAAGGTGTGACTTTCCCCAAGGACAGGGTTGCATTGCAATATTATCTGCCAATCAAATAAAGACAAATGAAAGTTTTGGGTGGGTTATGTATGACTTATAGTCTAAAGCCTCATTTTTAAACAATTCTAAACAGCTTTTGTGATATTTTCTGTTTTCCCTCAAAATATAGTGTTTTAAGTTAACTACATCTGCTACCTACAGATGCAAAATAACAACATATGTAGACAAGCCAGGCACTTGGGCATATCAAAATCTAATACTAAGAGTTAATATGGTTTACATAGTTTTATTACACAAGATTGTAAATGCCAGACATTGTGATGTATGACAAAACAAGTTTTTTTTTTTTTACTTTACTCCAGGGGCCTTCAAGGTGCGCATGAACCCATTGGCTGAGAATGATCGTGTCATAGCCGTGTCATACGACCCAACGTTCCCCGGAAACTACGACATCACTGTAAAGTGGTCCGACAAACACGTCCCTGGCAGTCCCTTCAGGGTGTACCTTGCACCCCCTTCCTCTGAACCAATGGGACAGCCCCGACTACCTCCCATGATGGGACAATCCATAC